>NC_142402.1:4571104-4871104 GCF_059441095.1 Idiotropiscis lumnitzeri | reverse complement strand
TTCTCTTTGTGTAGTTCCAGCACCTTTTGGTTGTTAATTTGTACAGTTTAATTTGAATTTGGGATGTTTAAGGCCCATGCTAATCACCAGATGAAGGGGAAGGTAACACGGATTCACAATGTGTCCGTTTATTCGCAAGTAGTGCCTCAATATAAGGTCGTCATAGGCCAATTATGAACATTGAGGTTCATGTTAACTGTATTATTTGAACTAAATGTATAATTAGGACTACAGCTAATTAGCATTGTGTAAAGACATTTACATGCGACTGCTCGTTTATTTTATTTGTACATTTTGTGATCTACAGAAACCACACACACGCACACACAGGCAAGCAAATTAAACAGTCCAAAGAAAAAACCTGGTCTCATTATTACTCACATGAACACAATTAAGTACTAACAGATAAAAGGTCATACCAGCAAATATTTTTCCACAGTCATTCAGCAAAGCACAGCTTTGTCAACTATTACATAGACCATGATATTTTGCACTGATGAGCCAGCAGGAACACGTGACAATAAAATGACTGGCCTAGACTATTTCTTTGTCAAGGCTGTTATTATGATCTTTTTACACAATATCATGATCTCTTTGTGCTGTATGGTGAGCTTTTTGATGTCGCCAGTCTCCCCACAATATTATGATAAATATTGTATCATGAGGTTGGCATCGTGATAATAGCATATCGTGTCAATTGGATGTTGTTACATCCGCAATGCTTCGCTGTTTCATGCACGGTTGTGCAAAGGAGTTAAAATATTCCTTATTTCCAAGAGAAAACCGGATGTATCAAAAACACCGGGGAGCCTGTGAGTGAAGGATAGGAAACGCTCATTTCATTTCTGGTAAGTTGTTGTGCCCATTTGGTTTAACTTAACCACAATGGCATGAAATATTTAGTAAGTGCTCAGGAAATGCGGAATAATCGCAAGATGTGTTTGTTACTACTGCTAGCTAGTAACTGGTGGCTTACTCATTTAGCTATGATCTTCCGCGCGCACTCGCACCAAGTAGCTAACGTGCTTGATGTGTTAGCTTTACTGTTTGTGACGTTTATCTTAGCCGTTTTGCCCTGATCATCCAAGAACACCGCAGCAACATAAAAGTGATGTTTACGTGATGTGTAGGTATAAGACAATTGACTTATTTCTGACATTTTTCAAAGAGGCCATTTTTCATCATTTAATTTCTCAGAAAAATGTGCCCTGGTTGGTTAAATATGTGTTTTAGATGTCTGTTTTTAGATGTGATGTACAGTGGAATCTCCTCTATCGCTTTGTTTTCAATTTGATGATTTCCATTAATTTTTACTGTTATGTTATGCTTATCTCAAATGATGGCTGGATAACTCATCTTTGATCGGCCAAAAAGTGTTGACAGCTTGTTGGCTTTTTTATATCGACCTACCTTCCTAACAATGGTGTGGGAATCTGGTAGCCAATCAAACAACCGGCAGACGAGAGCTAAACTTAAGCTCTCAAAAGATAAAACAATCTAAATTGTGATGTTTTATGGTCGCTACATTGCTGCACATGACAATTTTTAAGCATCCTAAGCTTTGCAGGCTTACAGTTTTCTCTCTTCTGGAAACACTGAGTATCTTCACTAAATCCAGATGAATATCTGGTGATTAGACATCGGCCACTTTGAAATGTCTTCCTCCCACTCTATAATCCCACAAGGATCCGAAAGTTGCTTTACATTTGTTAAAGTGAGTATTTTGTTGTTTTTGTGGCCTTTCTAGTTAGTCCGCTTTTGTATGCATTCTCAAAGACTCCCTGGTGGATGTTCGCCGTCCCATTGTTCCCGCCCTCGGCACAAAATAAAGAGAATAATTGGAATGAAATTAGTCATTTCAATGTATCCATTCCAGTACACCATGCTTGCTTTATGTTGTGCACAAACTTTTTACTATTTCACCCATATTAAATTATAAACATAGTTAAGTCTTTTTTTTTTAAACTCAATACTTATATATTGATATTTACATAATTCCCAGTATGCCAAAGGAAGGACCCCGCCGGCCGGGGACAACTCCCTCTCAGCCCCGATGGGACGTCTGGGGCAAATTGTCCACAAATGCCCACCGCTAACACGATAAGTCCAAATCATGCTGTGAAGTGTGTGGCTTTACCATCGCTACAATATGCTTCATATTCTGTATTTGTCTGGCATAGCATGTTGACATGACACATGATAAAATGACATGTGACTTACATCAGATTTCCGTTTGTAATCAATCTGTGTCAACATCCCTGAAGAATTCAACAACATCAGAGTGAAGATGCTCCAGAGAGCATGCATCGTGTGAAGTCTGGTTAGTGCTATCCGAATGGCAAGCGAACTAGGACTGCCGGCGTTAAATTATTCTATAAGTATTCGATTAAACTTAAAGCAGTCACTGAGGCCCACCTTTATTAACACTTGTGTCTGCTGGCGTCTCACAAAAGCATATAAAGGGATTTTGTCCATTTTCTCTTTCTCTCTTAGCACTTAATAGCAGCTTGACCCCAAGTAAATAGATTTCTGAAGAATCGAAACGGATGAATGCATCGATGGATGGATGGTTGGAAGAACACACTGTGTTCTGCTGTTCATCCGTTTACGGTAGGGTTCTTCAATCCTATTCCTCGAGGGTCGGTGTCCTGCCTGTTTTCCAGCTCTCCCTGCTGCACCACACTTGATTCAAATGATCACAATCATTATCTTGCTTCTGCAGATCATGCTGCTTAACTGATCATTTGAATCAGGTGTGTTTCAGCAGAGAGAGTTGGGAAACAGGCAGGACACCGGCCCTCAAGGAACAGGGTTGAAGACCCTTGGTTTGCAAATTTCCCCATTGTGGGACTATTAAAGGCCATCTTTATCTCTTTACAGCAAGGGATCCTGGAATTTAAAGTACGTTATTTTAAACCAAATGTTGTATCTTAGTATCTTTTCGAAAAGATAGAAAAGCACTATAACGTGTACTTAGTTTACCATATGCTATTATAATAAAATTTTATGTTTATTTTATTAATTTATTTCTTGAGTATGATATGTTTTTAGCAGGCGACATGGTCATCAGCTGATTAGCGCGTCCACCTCACAAAGTTGTGGGTTAGATTCCAGGCCACGGCCTTCCTGTGTGGCGTTTGCATGTTCTCCCCGTGCCTGGGTTCATTTTCTCCGGATACTCAGGTTTCCTCCCACATTCCCAAAACTTGCGTGGTAGGTTAATTGAGCACTCTTAACTTGTCCCTCTGTACGATTGTCTGAATGTTTGTCTGTGTGTGCCCTGCGATTGGCTGGCAACCAATTGAGGGTGTATCCCGCCTCGTACGGGTTGGGATAGCCTCCAGACAAACTCGTGGTGGTCAGTGCAAACTACAAAATAAGTCTAAAATTTGCAACCTTATTACGGTACACCACGGTATAATGAACAGTAGGTGAAACAGTGTGAAAGTTTCATTACAGTTCATGCAATCATTGTTTTCTTATTGTCAGCATTCCATGTGTTTCTCTGAACTGGATAACAGACTAATCCCTCCTAGTTGCAGAATAAGATCACGCTGAGACATTAGAAAAAATTAATAAGTGGCAAATTAACTGGTTCACAAATTGCTATTTTTATATGTACATCTTAGCTTCTTATTCTACAGTGTGCTCACGTTCAGGGCTTCTTTCATCTTCAGCCAGCTGTGCCACACGATGTTGTAATTAGAAGGTTCCAAACTGGTTGGTGTCATCATTTAAATTCTTGAAACTCCTAATCATATGTCATTTGTGTAGACTTTTGTATATTTTCCCAATCAAAGGTTAATCGTTGTCTACTTTTGTCAGGGGTCTTTCCAGCAATCGCTGGAAAGATGGTGGCAGGACTCTCCAAACGCAGACACAGGAAAATGTCGTTTACAAAGATATTTATTAATATAGAATAGTCAGAATCCAATTATTAATCAGAGTATATAGCTATATCTACAATTGCAACCGTCAGCAAAACAAGGAAAAACATAAAGCGCTGGCGGAGAAAACTCGCACCAGGGAAGAGGTAACGCGACGGAACGAAAAACGCTTGCACCGGCAAGGAAAAAACAAATAACGAAAATAGCTTACCAAAAGGGCAAGAAGGAAAACCAATGAGAAAAGATGAACAGAGGCGAACCGAGCTGTAGCTGGAAAACGAAGAACAAAAACGCTTGAGCAAATCACACGAGGCAAGAGCACTATCAAATACGAAGAACATGAACATGAGCAATGCGGGAAAATTATCCGACGCTGGGTTGTCAGTGTAGGTGGCTTAAGTAGTGTGTGTCATCAGTGAGTGAATGACAGTCAGGTGTGGAGCCGGTGGGCGCGTCTCTCCGCTCCTGATGACGTGGCCGGAGTCGATCGCCGGAGGAGACGCCCCTGCTCAGCTGGGAAACAAAAACATGATCAAGGCATGACCGACACGGCTCATGACATCTTTCAATACATTTGAATGCGAAATTTCAGCTTGCATTTCCCGCACATTTGGTAGCATAAAATAAATGATGTTTTGGGCAAGGGCCTGAAAAATCTATCCGACAATACAAAATTTAAGCTCTCAAAAGTACAAACATTTTGCAACATTTTAGATGATTTCACTCCGGCAGTCTTAAACTCACACAACAGTGATTGCGCTCTGGATTAAAAATTTAATGAAAGCCCCTTTTTCTTCACTGTAATAGTTGTCCCAAAATAATTTTGTATTTACACTTGCTGTGCGGTTCATCATCTGCAGACATACGCGACAACAAAGTAAAAAGCAATTATAATAGAAAAATTGCTTTCCAAGATATCATTTTTACTGTGAAATAAAAGGTGGTAACACATTATCTTTTCTCGGAGGAAAACCAAGATTTTCATACAATATATTGTATTTCCAAGAGTGTGTGAAAAGGCATACTCGGCAATAGCACAGGTTCCTTGTATCTTTGGCATGGCTATCTTCTACAAAAATAGCTCAGATATCAAGGCTCTGTGAGAAAACACGGAACTTTTGTCATCACAAGGTTGCACTCCTTTCAGTTTCATTTACGAACACTCATTATTTTAATGAAGGATTTACTCAGAGACTACATAAAACACTGACAAGGAAGAAAATACAAAAAATGACATCCGGGCAAAACACTGATCAGACCAACAGCTGGATAATATTCATGAACATTAATATTTATTTACTTTTGAGTTACACATTTTCACAGAATATCTGAGTAGAATGTTTTTACAATACTGAAAGTTTTTTCTCACCAAATTAACTCAAACGTGATCCATAAAAATTAGGTACAGTTTATTAATCAGGTGTGTTGGAGTATAGAAACATTGAAAACAGGCTGGATAGGGGCTTCCAACGACCCGACTTTGAGACCCCTGCTTTACACAGTATGGACAATTAAATTTACAGATTACAGTGGCATCGTCATACTCGTTTAAGATTAATTACCGTTGGAATAAATCATTCCAGCTTCAAACTGTCACCATCATAACGTTTGTTAACGCTAAAGGGAATCTTCTAAGTATTATCAGAACCAGAACGCCCTTTATTGTCATTATACTCAGTGTATGAGATTAGAGAGCTTTGCCTCTACAGTGCAACTATAAATAATAAATTAAAATAAATAAAAATTAAAAAAAACAAAAAGAGTTTTGAAAAAGTGTACTGGGTGCCACATTATGTTGCCGTTCTACAAGGCAAAGGTAGTCGTAATAATTCAAAATAATTTGCTGTAATTATTGCACAGTGTAGGTTGTATCCAGAAAGTATTCACAATGGTTGACATGTTCACTTCTTACAATTTTGTGGTCATGAAAATAATATTTATCTGTCTTATGGTTTATTATTAATCTCATCTGGACTTTGACCTGGACTCTGACCTTTCTGAATCCAACTTTGACTTGGCCTCATACCTTTGTGATTCTAAATTGACTCCAACTTGATAAAGGTGAACTTGACTACAGACCTGCTGAAAGGTGCATACAAGTTTTGGAAAATCGTTCAGTGCCATCCAAGCGTCTTAAATGTCCCTGCTTCGTTCAGCAAAACAAAGGCATGCCACATTTTATAGTTATAGCAATGTGGTTTTGTGCTTGTTAGTAGTAGACTGGCCCGCCATCTATCCAGACCTGTCTCTCATTGAAAGTGTGTGGCACAAAATTCGACGAAGATCCTGGACTGTTGAGCAATCTTAGTTTTACATTCAGCAATAATGATGAAGAATTCCACCAACAAAGCTTCAATGTGTATGATCCTCAGTTCCCAAATCAGGCTTCAAATTCTAAATGTGTGAATATTGACAACTTCAGAACCCCTACAAAAAAAAAAAAATATATATATATATATATATATATATATTTTTTTTAAGTCTTGTCTTTGGAGCGTATTCACTTGATTATAGGTTGAAAATGATTTGAAAGTCATTGTATTCTGTTTTCATTTTTTTTACACAGTATTAGATCATTGTAATTGGGGTTTGTTTACTTAACAACATGATTGATAATATAAACTTCTATATGAATGAGAAATCATGAGGTGACATAAAACGCTCAATAGCAATTTGCTTACCAAAAAAGAAACTTATATTGCCATAATGCTTTGTCGTTTACAGGGAAGAATTGATGATCAGCTCATCCTTTGACTCTTTGGAGGTTCTCCTCGACTCATTTGGACCTGTCAGGGACTGTACCAAAGACAATGGAGGATGTAGCCGCAATTTCCGCTGCATATCTGACAGAAAGCTGGACTCCACCGGATGCGTGGTATGTCAATTGTTGTCTATATATGGCGTAGTAGTTGGACAAAGTAGGATTTTGCCATGATGACCACATAGCAACCGAAATATCAATCAAAAATCTGGAAGACACTGTTCTCTTCTAGGGTTGCTTTAGTACACACAACACAAGGTGCCTGGAATCTGCAGGGTACAGGAATGAATTCCACACGATATTTACAAGCTCATTTTATTTTGGACAAAAAGAATAGAGTGTTTAAGACATAAGTGTTCAACAAGCAGGGATCAAATCGGTATGAAGCTATAATGATAATTTGGAGCACCGTATTTTCACGACCATAAGGTGCACTTCAAAGTCCCAAATCTTCCCCAAAACAAACGAGGTACCTTGTAATGCGACACACCTAATATATAGACTGAGCAACTCTCTCGACCATTGAGCCTGATCCCCTTGGGGTATTTCAGAGTGCATGTTAGCACACCCTACTGACCTAAGTCCGAGACAACTATGCTTTAAATTGAGTGTGACAAGTACATTATGTGAATAGGTTTTTTGGTGATGGTGTAGGACAGAGGTATTCAATTAAAAGTCACAGAGGTCCACGACTAAAATTTCTTCCAATTAAAAGGTCCGTACCAAAGTCCAACTTCCCGAAATGTCTAGCCTATGTTCACATTTTTATATAGTTTCAATATTTAGTCATTTTCAACAGAGCACACTTATATACTAAATATTTAGCAATGTTCCCATTAAACACCTTGGCCAGTCAAACTAATATAAGGTGTGTGTTTCACATTTAAGAGAATGTGGCTCCAGGAACTTAAGGGTGCCACTTCCAGAAAAAAAACTGTAAAATATCTTCTGCAGAAATATATCAAATGCTAAGCATTGAGTTAACATCTTTTACCTTTTTTTCTTAAATCAAAGAGTTATCAGCCTAAAAAAAAACGGAAAGCCTAATTATCCAAGTAAACCAGGTCAACATGTTCAGTACACAATCAATAAAAATGGCTGTCCTCATGAAAAACTAATTCAAAATGAGCTTTGACACCACCTTTTCTTTTGAATATTTTCGTAACTTCTCTGAATGAGAAAAATGAGTTTGTGACTGCCCTGCCAGTGACTTAAATCTGGGTTGGAACGGAGTCAGGACCATTGGGATTTGGTAGATTATTTCACACATCTGGGCTTTGTGTTTTCCTTTAAATAATGTGTGTGCAACCACATTTAAGCACTCCTTCACAACTTCCCCATCACTCGTTTTTTTATGTTTCCCCAAAATCCATGATACTTTTACTGAATATTCGTTTGCATGCCGCTGGGATGTAAACGAAAATGTAAAAATCTGTTGTACTGCACTCGAAGTTCGATGTTTTTGCATGCGCTCACCTCAAATGTCAGCGGATAACTGTGCACAAAAGGGCGGTGCTTTGTTTCGTTGTGGCGCCTCGCAATGTTGCGACGGTTTCGGAGCATATGATGCACACTGGTTTTGAATTGGCTGCAGCCAGAACGAAACTAAATTTCTCCGTCCATTCATTTAAAACAAGACGCATCGACCTCGCTTACTTTTTAGCAAGGCATACTGTCAGAAGCACTCTCTTCCGGTCTGCTGCGCAATTGTCAGTGGATCGTAAACAAAAGATTTGATTGGCTCAAATCAGTGACGCCTTTTCCGTATTTACTGGAATTGCAGCGCCAACGTTTGCGAATGCGCCCTGTAAAAAAATCATCATAGATTGGCCATGGGTCCGGTCCGAATCATCCCACGGTCCGGATCCGGACCGCGGTCCACCATTTGGTGATGCCTGGTGTAGGAGAATGCAGGACAAAAGGGCAGCTGTCCACAATGTCATAGTCTGTCTTATTGTTCATGTTATTGCAAGCAAGAAACATCACAGGTTTAGACAACAAACTGCAAAAATGTAAAAATAAATAAAAACACACTGCCCAAAGCACACCACTCACATCTCTCTACACAGCCATGTGATTGGCTGAGGCTGAATGGCATTGCTGTAATCCTTTTGTGTTATTTTGATTTCTTTGTTTCATTGTTTGCTTATATGCTGAGATATTTTTGGTTTTGATTTGAAACAGTGACGCTAAGGAGTGTGGTGACCACTGAAATCCCTCCCCTGACATTGTCAATTAGCTGTGTTGCCATGACATCTCCCATTGGTCTGAGGTGCTGCTGCTGACAGCAATCCCTATTAATAAATTTTAACTGCGATTAAAATAATATACAAAGTCCCCCCCCTTCACAAATCCCGTGAGCTAGCATGCGCCTCGTAGTGCGGCGCGCCCAATATAAGTATTAAATACAGAAATAGCTCCCTCAACTGGTGCTGCGCCCTTTGATACAGCGCATCTTTCGGCCGTAAAAATACGGTAGTTGCCTTTTAATAGTTGAGTACCAGTTTTGAAATCAATCCGTAAATTGTTTCAATCTCATTCAAAATATCGCGATTATTTTTTTTTTTTTATAGTCACCCAACCTGAATGCAAACCAAATAAAAAAAAATCTCAAGCAAAAATATTAGTTATAATAGATGGGGGAAACAAATACAACACACTGGTGATAGCCGAGCCATTTTATGTGCCAAGTCCCGCTGTAGGGGCTTGGTGCATGGAACTGTTGAAGTGACAGCAACCAGACCAATGTTGTCATCTGTCCAGTTGTGTTGATAACGGACCGATGAATTTGACTACTTTTTTCGTCCCCGAATCAGTCCAATGGTTTTCTGTCCAATAGGTATCATGCATCCAAATTTTAGACTATACAGAAGAGCCCTGATCTAAATCCAATTGAACATATGTACAAGGAGCTGAGCAGAAGGAGCTTTATTTGATTTGACGGCTGTCAATACCTCAAAAGGTAGTGCGACAAAATATGAATAAAGGTCACTATGATGCTTGTCCAGATCAGTTTCATGAAGTTGTTTTTTAAAACAGTTCTGTTGGTTCATAAAAAAAAGCAAAGACTTCCTTGATATTATGATGCATTTTAATGACTTTTTCTACTATTACCACATGATATTTTGATTAATATTACTGGTATTTAACGTGTTAAATTGAGTTAATGTGATGAACATCCCAAAAGAGTGTAACTTAAACTGACATTACCCTGTGCAGGCAATGAGCGAGTTGCAACATATGGTGCATGTTAAATGCTCAGTCTAATGATTGAACCTCCTGTCCATCTTCAAGTTTAAATTTATTAATATGTCATGTCATTATCCACACCGCTTATCCTGTCCAGGGTCGCGGATTTCTTAATATTACAAGTTTTATTTATTTTATCCCAAGCGTAATATCCTTATAGTTAAAGCGTATTAATAGGCATATAGGCAATATACAGCCACAAGGCTTGTGGATTTGTATCACAGTTTGCCAAGAATTCGGGGCATTTCGAATTCCAGTCCAACACATTCCCCCGGACACACAACACCACAGCCGTGATAAAGAAGGTTCATCACTTCCTGAAGGTCCTCAGGAAATTCAACCTGGACATGAAGCTGCTGCTGGCCTTCTACCACTCGTCCAATCGAGAGCCTGCTGAGGTACTGTGTCTCCACCTGGTACGGCAGCTGTACTGAGGCAGACAGAGTAAGGCTCCAGAGGACAGTCAAAGCAATGCAGAGGATTATTGGCTGCCGTCTTCCCTCCCTGTCGGACATCTACACCAGCCGGTGCCTCAGCAGAACTCACAAGATCATCAAGGACATTACTCACCCGAGCTCACAACTCTTCAACCTGTTGCCGTCAGGCAGGCGCTACAGGTGCATCAAAACAAAGGCCAACAGACTGAAAAACATCTCCATGCTGAACTCACGCAACAACTTTTGTCTTGAAGAACTGTTACATAATGTGGCACCCTGTGCACTTTTTCAACAATCTCTTTTATTAGTTTTTTATTTTTATTTATTCCATTTATTATTATTTTATTTTTATTATTTGCACTGGAGATGGGAGCTGTCCAATCTCGTACACTGAGTATAATTTATAGATTGTACTTTCTGATTCACATCATTATTAATGTATGTTATATAGTAGTATATATGGTTAAATGGTTTGGACTTTAGCTTAAAACTTTATTTAATGATTAAGAAAAAAAACATTTCATTTGTATGCACCGCAATGATGAAAGATTCATGGCAGTATAAAGTGACAATGCCTGTGGATTTATATCACAGTTTGCTAACAATTCGGGGCATTTTGAATTTGCGCCTCAATCCAACACATTAAATGCAATCCTGTGAATGTTTGTTTTGTGACAAAATGCAGAGCTGCTGAATCTTATGAAAATCACTGAACACTAACCTACGCCTTTAACATGTTCCAAATATGTTGAAAAAAAAAGTCATCACAGTGGCTATCACTCACTCCCGAGGGCTTTAGTTTTTTTCCTCAGCTCTTTCCACGTATTACTACTGCATTATGCGGCCCAGTCCAAATGACCTGCGGTTCAGTACTCAACTACAGACAGGTGGTTGAGGAGCATTGCTCGAAAGTGGACCGCCCAACCAGTCGATTATGGTGGACAGGGAGGCTGCTGACTGCTCCCAAGTTGTCTGTGAGGAATGTAGGGTTGTTTTTGTTGTTGTTCTTATATTTTTTTTTAGTGTACGCTACAGTTTGTGCATCCTTTTAGTTTTAGTAAAACCTCACTTTCTATCCCCTCAAATATTGTACAAGGGGCGGACTGGAATTTTAGCTCATCTGTTTGGCTTTGAGCTCCCAGACTGGAGACTCTGTGGCAGTGAGAATTCGAGTCCCAAGTTGGGTGGATGCTGCAATAATGAAATGTCACGTACACATACAAGTCTGCACAACCCAACTCATTTCTTTTTTGACATTACGTGTATGTGGTAGTACAGCCCCATTTACCCGTTTCACTCAGCTTCATCATACCATTGGTGAAATCACTTCTAAGTAATTTATTAATACATGGGTTTCACCGTGCATATTACTTTATGGAATAGGTTGTCGACATAATGAAACAACTTTCTAAAGTTGCACTGCAATCTGACACTGAAAGTTCAGAGAAACTTCATTCCTTTTTATATTAAGGGGTGACAGGGTTGAAATTTCTAGCCACCACTTTGAAGTACTGTAACCATTCCAACATGTCTCAACGCTTAAATGTGAAGTGGAAACTTGTACACCAATCAACTTCATCAAAATAACAAAATCTAAAAATCACATTATTTGCTCACTATCCAATAATTGTTTCCATCCATCCATTCATTACCGCTTCTTCTCACAAGGGTCACGACGGGTGCAGAAGCCTTTGCCCGCTCACTAATTGCATGCACGCAGGACAAATCAAAGTAGCCTAGATAGAAAAACCCAAATTTTGACCAGACCTTCAGCAGCTGATAGAGAAGTGTTTTGACCTTAATCTTTCTCAGACCGCATACTGAAGGACATCTGTGTGTTTCGCCAAGATGCAGACATAAAGGCACAATTCTCTTTTTGTCCCCAAATGTCACAAGTTTGATATTGGTTATCACAGAGTAAAATAACAAAATCTCTAGGAATCAGATATTGTCCACACATAATCACGTCCTTTTCAAAAAGGCATATAAAAAAAAATATTACCTGCCAATATCACAATAAGCAGATTCATCATGTATAGTACGGATCTGTGTATGCACAAATAATACAAATACGCTTTAGAAACTTTCGATAAAAGACTAAACATCAGCATAAGTATGTGTTTGAAGTGGTGGGCGGTAAAGGCCTTCTCTGCTGGCCTAACGTAATAAAAAAATCCTGATCATATTCTTCACATTGATGTTATATTATATCCTAGTGTTGAATTTTTAGGTTAGAGTTTTTATCTAATCAGAATTCAGCTAGGTTGGGTTGCTAGGCAGATTTCACCATACCAGTAGCATGCACTATTTGTCAGAGGCCTTTAGATAAATCACATTATAGTACAATACGACTTCAACACATAAACACACAATGGATACCACCAGAAGAACAGCAAAACAGTGACCATGTAAAGTGTCTAAATTGTACACAACCAAAGATGAAGAGTAATCAACGGACTCCTGTTACTGTAATTACACTTGAATTTTGAATTTTCAGTGAAAGGCACACCCTAGCTAAAGCTACCATTAGCCACAGTATATGAATACATTTTTTAATAGCCGACCAATTCAGTGTAACGGGGGCATTAGCAAAAGTTTTTAAGTCTTTCATGTCGTCAACCTCCATTTTATCAAATTTTGGATGATGTTATCCCAGCTGAGTTATCCTTTTCCCGAGCTTATCTTCATTTACAGGATCTGCCTGAAAGACATCCCCAGGTGCAACAGCTGCCACTTTAGTCAGTCAGCCTCTAATTATGCACAGATTGCATGCACAAATTGAATGAAACCGGCAGCACACATTTCCCATTTACTTTTACTTTAGATAAAAATACTGAATATACACCATTAGCATTTCCAAATGAGATGCGCATAGAAAGAGGCAGGTGAGGCATTTGTCATCATTTTATGTAGGAATTAGTCATTATAGTTGCAATTTCTAAATTTTTATAATTACAGTCCCGTTAAACAGCCTTATTATACATTGAATAGATTTTGATAATTATGTACTGTAGCTTGGCTTTTATTTATATTGCTTCAGGGGGTAATGTTATATGCAGAGATGGACACTTTACCCTTTTCTGGTCCGTCCGTCGTCTACTGTCAGCGCCTGGGCATTATTTTGTCATTGTCCCTCCGTCCTAATTCATCAAAATAACCATGCTCCGGACCTGTCTGTGCTCGTCCCTTTAAAGCGCTTCTGTCCTTACTCTGGGGACAGACGACAATCTACTTCCGTCCTTGCTGTGTCTGTCATAATTTTTTCCCGCCGTCTTGTCTCTGGCACCTGTAAACTAATCATCAGTGTTTCTTCAGACTTGTCACATCAAACAGGTTTTGCAGCCATCAGGGTGCCTGTATTGTGAATACAGTTTAAATGGAACAGCGAATAGAATTGTGTTTTTTTTTTTTTTTCATTATTTTGCATGGAAACTAAACTAAGACATAAAATTTCTTGCTTATCTTTTACCGCTCCATTCCCCGCCCCTCACCACATACGCGATAAATAGTGTTGATGACTGTGCGCAATTCATTTTGGAGCCACATGAAAACGCTGTTCTGGAATTCCTTCCTACCTGTCGAGACGTCCTACCAATGCTCAGTGTACTTGCTCAGCATGCTCACAATGCTGATGGAAAGCTGGATTAGGGTTAGGCACGGGTCTGACATTTTGGCAGAACACCAGGCAATCAGATGCATGTGGCTCATGAGCCATAAGTTGGCCTGGTCTGTTATAGTGCAAGAACAACTTGGTAGTAGGAGGGCTCCCCCCTGGTTGTATGCGGTAGTATTACATAATTAAATACAAATAAATTAACAACAAATGCAATCAACCATAGCATGAAATTTGGAGCTCCGCATACAGCCTATTTAATTTTTCACACCAGTTCACCATGCGGCGCTAAGTTGAGGACACTAAACTAGTCATCTCTCCCAGGTGCACTGCTGGCTATTATTTAAAGGGACCACCCAAGACCATCAACATATACACACAATCATCACATAAATTCTGCGTCACTCCTAAACTGTCCATCATAACATTACAGAGACAGCATACAAAAATAGAAGGAAAAAGTCATGATCCAAATTAAAGGAAATTATCATGCACAATGCACGTAATGTATTGCTTATTCTGGCCTGACATGGACAAGTCACACTTTTACACACATAGAGTACAATGTCTAGGTCTGGATTAAGAGGATATGCTACCAGACAGAATTTAAGAAGTTTAAAATTGACACTTAGAGAAGTACATTTTTTAGGACAATTAAAACACTAATAATAACATATCAGACCACCTTCTGTGCCAGTTGTACCCATTTGAGCCAAATGTCTGCTGCAGCACATCCCAGATGACGTGGGTGAAAGGCGGGGTACTGGGCAATTGGTGCTAAAAATAACAACATAAGGATTTTTCTTCCAGTCTGCACTACCACTACCTCAAAGCGTGTGTGTAAATGTATTTTAAGTAAGTGCGTGGCTTCATTGAACAAATTCACAAACAATGGTTTGTGAATACAAACACTTTGAGCTACATCATCAACCTTCCAATCACATTTTTAAGTTATAGCAGTGCTTCTCAAATAGTGGGGCAGGCCCCCCTGTGGGGCCGCGTGTGACCCCGGGGAACATGCTTTACTTACCACCTTACTACAACAAAGTGTAATTACACATCCACTCCAGTGGTTGGCAATGGCGCTCCCATTGTGCTAACCAGTCGCCCACCGTGCTGCCCCACATGTGTGTGTGTGGGGGTGTGTGCGTGCGCGTGTGAGTGTATATATATTACTGCTGACAAGCGATTACATTGTTTAATCGCAAACAGTTCCAAAATTAATTGCGATTAATCATATATTTTCTACTACTATTTTTTGTGAAGCTTTCAACAGGTATTTACTTGTCTTGGAATCAATGTAAAATCACCAAATATAAAGTAATTTTTATTTCAAAGACTGTTCTAATAGTTTTATTTGATATTTGAACATGATCTAAATGGAGTCATCTTTCCAGGCATTTTTCTTAGACACAAGTACCAACACTCCAGCAGTGTTGGTTTGCAAGGCCTAGTGGTAGCCCTAGCAGGGTGTTTTCTTCTGAGTTGATGTGTTAAAGATGTACAGCAATTATGGTACAGTGTTTGAATTTGGGTTTTTAAGATATCAATATATGCAATTGGCTGGCAATCAGTCCAGGGTGTCTACTGCAGAAGACATCTGGTTCAGGCTCTAGCACCCCACGACCCTTGTGAGGTGAAGCGCAACATATAATGGATGGTTGGATGTATATGTGTGTGCGTATATTTATATTTATTAGATTTAATATAACTTTTCTTATAACTTTAAATTTTAGCTTTCATATTTTAGTATGCAAATATGCAAAATTATTTGAGGAATAATGGAGTCATCTCCTTGTCTCAGTCCTCAATCTATGTGTCTCTTCATTGTGCTGCCAATCAGAGAACTTGGAAAAGTGTTCAGCTTATCCAACTCCTCTTATGGGGATTTGTTGCTGTTTGGCATTGGCACAGTGCTGATTCCCTTAAGCTCCAAAAGCGCCGTAGGAATTTATCTCCATTTAAAAAGAGGATTAAAAGGCATGCTGCTTCAAGGGGCTTTCTGAGTGCAGACTTAAGGCTGCTTACGTACACGACAGACCATACACTTCATGCACTGTCCAGCTTTTAGACAATCAGATACAATGGTTATTTTGTTTAAACGGACAGACCGGTTAAAATTCATTTTCCAGCATTTGATTACTCAGTGGGTTCAAGGAATAAAAGTGCAAACATCAATAGCATCTGATTTGCTGAAAAAAAATGTTTAAGCCGATTTGGTATCAAAACAATGACATACTCTGGCGCGCAGCCATTTTGGATCGTTTCATGTGATCTCTCTTATGTCACGCGTACTGTACACTAGACCAGTGGTCCCTAACCTTTTTAAGCCTAGGAACGGTTTATACAAACCCCTAACTTTTGTAGCCTGGCAACGAGTGGGGGATAGGGTGCTCACCGCATATTGTGCAACACGGGCTTTGTGCGTGGTCTTACTCATTTTGCTAGCTTGTGGGTTTAATATTTGCAACTGAGACAATTAGCATCTTGACATACGTCAAAAATCTAATTTAAATGAGAGAAGCTGGTCACTCTTCAAAATATATATTTTTTTTCCAGCTTTGAATAATAAATAAACCAGATGTACTGCACTTCTTTTTTCTTTCGCGACCTGGTGGTTGGGGACCATTGCACTTCACTGTTCATTTCAGATTGTTTACCGCTGTTGCGTTGTTGAGCTATTTAAATGCCGGATGGCGTTGTCAAGTATTCCCATAATTTAGATATCTTTCCTGCCGTCAGGTTTCATGTTCTTCCTAGTAGAAAGAGTAAACAGTGAGATTAGCAGTGCAATGGCTGACAATGCAGCCAGCCTGAAGTACCAATACCGATAGAAGTGAACATGGAAGCGCAGTAACATGACAGACTGATTACATTGATTATATTTGTTCTGTTTGGAAAAAATAATGATGGCGGACAGGTACCCTGATGGATAACGAATGACGGACCAGCAACATTTTGCAAAATTCCCACCTCTGATACATGCACATAATATTGCCGTCAATGAGAGGTACGAGGTACTGTGAATGCCCCTCCACCCAGGTAGATGCCCCGGGCCACTGTTTCCTTGACCCTGACTTCTGCACATCCATAAGATGTGTTAACACCAACGCTGATGTTAAAAAAGTATGGTTAATTAAAGCATTCTTATTAACTGATGGAATAAAAGGAAAATGGAGCACTAGAAAATAATCAATCACACCTTTACACCTACTAAGGCCCTAAAAGCGCCTCACACTGATATGACATTTACCAGCTGATGACATATCATCAGAAGCAACTCGGGGTTCAGTATCAAGCTCAAGGATACTTTGACATGGTCACAATGGCCCGGGAACTCACAACGTCTAGGTTGAGAAACAAGCTATGAAACAATGGGTGGAGCTGTTGCTCCATATTTTGTCTGTATATAACGAGGGTGTTGTGTCTTGGTTCAACCGCATTTTGGGCACATAAATTAAGCCTACGTTACATGTTCAATGGTTAACAACACTTACACCTAGAAACACAAACGAAATTGTTGAGTAGATGATTTTGTCTCTTTTTTTTTTGTCATGAGGTCAGACTTTAATACAGGAGCACATTTGCATTAACCCACTCATCACTGGGATATGAGTGTCTCTCCACTCAGGTGACTGCGATCAGGAGTTTGTTGTAGAGGTAACATCTGGGAGGAGGTGAGCACGGCTGTGGCAAAAACGAGTGCTGTCTGTCATGCTCGCCGGTCGGCGAGGATGGGGGTGGACCCAAGAATGCGGGGAAGCCAGGCATAAGGGTAACTTAAAGGGGAATTTATTAAATTAATCAAGACGAGGACAAACAACGTGGCGTGGACAAACAAACGTGGCAGGGTGCAAAATAACAAAGGCAAACTAAATGTGACAAAACTGGGACGAAGTACAAAGGGACGTGAGCGAGGGCGAGAGCAAAAACAAGTACGTGAACGAGATCAAGGCGAGAGTCATAAAGTCCGTAAGGCAGCAACAGGGAGCAAGCGGGATAATGATCCGACACTGGGTTGATGGCATGGGAAGCTTAAATAGTCCGGTAATCAGGGGAGCAGATGGGGATCAGGTGTGTGATGGGTAACGATGAGCAGGTGCGTGACTGGTGAGGACGAGTGCTGAGGGGGAAACGCCCCGAAAGCAAGCAAATCAACACAAAAGCATGGAGCGTCCAAATAATAACACAAACCCTGTCATGCCCGACGCGGATCATGACACTGTCATGGAGAAAGTGGGGAAAATTGTGCTTTCCACACCAAGTGTGTTGACCAATGTTATTTAAATTAATTAGAAGAAGCAGAATCACCATCTTTGTCATACACACATAAAAACAATTTGACGTCTGCAATTGACCAATCACAGTCGCGGACACAGCAAACACACACTGGTGTCACATTAAGCATGGTGTTGAGGACCCAAATACATGGAAGCAGGAAAGCAGAAAGTATTCCAAAACACGTTTTTCTCAAAATTACAAAAAAAAGAAAACAATGTACTCAAAAACATCATAAATGCTAAAACAACACAAGTCCAAAGTATAGGATTCAAAGTAACTAAACAAGCACTACTGGGTAAAAAAGACTTGACTAAGCTAAACTTTGACTTTACAAGAACTGAAACAACTACCCAACGCCAACAATGGACTGAAAAAACCACGGGGCTTAAATAGAAGCAACTGATGAGACAACAAGAAACACCTGGACAAGACACACATGGCTGAGCAAGCTGATTAGAGGACACGAGATGGGGATGAGAAGCAGGGGTGGACAAACACAATAACCGAGCAAGACAGACATAGCCTTTGGCTGTGTTCACACTGCAGATCATTTCTGATTTTTTTCCCCCCATATGTGTCACATCTATTTTTTTCATGCAGTGTAAACAGTACAATTTTGATTTTTTTTTAATTAGACGTGCCTCTTTTTTGTGTATAAATCGGTTATGTATGTGATGCATCTGCAGTATGAATGCTCATCTACACACATCCAGTCTATATATCATCAAAAACCCAATATGGGCTGCGGGTGTTTGGGTGGTTTTGTGTGCGGGGGGAGGGTGTGCTTGAGCGATTACAATCGTCAGTGAATATGTTAAGTTGTTTAGAGTAACAGTGTTGTCTTTATATTTCACTTCAATGTAATCCCATTTTGAAAATGAAGCTTAAATTTAACATGTGGTGACGGCAATCAAGCCACGACAGTTCATTTATTGTGCGCGGCAAAAATGTGACACCATCTTTAATAGATGACTAAAAAAGGAGAAATTGAGGAAAGTAGCATAATTTTGGCCAAAATATTTCTCTCTCCTCCTGTCTCGCCACTCTGGCGATATTAGATGAGAAAATAAATAAATGCACTCGTCCTTATTTACTTCGGTTACCACAGCAGCATGTTGTCCTTTTTTGTTTTTGTGCATATCACTGGACTTCATGCTTTGTGTGCATGCTTGTCACATTAAAAGTCACATTTGTTTTTGTAATGTGAATGGGTACACAAAAAAATATTTGGAATTGTGCATCATTGCCAAATATGTGAACATAGTTAAAAAGGGACCCAAGGCAAACATGACAAAAGTAAAATCTAATCAAAACCAATTCAATAAATGACAGATCATGACAGTTAGAGGCAGACATCGAACAATCGGCTAGTTAAGCACCCGGGAAACAGTTTAGGACATTCGTGTCTTGCTCAAGGACACCGGAGCCATACGCCCAGGGGACGTCCATGTTGGATCGCCGCCCCGCAGTGATGATCCTAACCACTTGGCCACGGCTGCCCAACTAAATAACTAACTAGCTAACTAACTAACTAACTACTATATAAAATATCTGAGTATGGACTAGTAAAAAAAAATGTTAGTGACACCTCAGTGAGTAGTTTAAGACACTGCAGTTCAGAAGGTAGTGCTGGCTTGTTAAAATGCACACGTTCAAAGTTTTCTTTGAAGTAATACCTGACTGCTGCCAGGAAACAATGTGAATTTGACTTCACAGAGTTGTGGTGGGAAAAAAACATTGGGGAAATACTGAGTTCAAGTGCAAAGTAGGAAACCAAGTCAGGTCTTGTATAACTTCATGTGGTTGCTCTTTTGTCACAAATCACGGTTTCTGGACTTTACATGATTTTCCATAGTCACACTAATCTTTGTATGTGCAAATTTGTAACAGTGTTGCTATTTGACTAATTAAAGCCCAGTTGAAACATCAACCATAAACTGGATGGCCGAGTGGTCTAAGGCGCCGCGTTCAGGACCCAGTCTCCCCAGGAGGCCTGGGTTCGAATCTCGAATTCCCCCATTGTGGGACTAATAAAGGGATTATTATTATTATTATTTGTGGTGAGAGTAATCACCTTGTGCGTTTGTGATATGGATCAATGACGTGATTTCATCTTTAATAGACACCACCATCAAATGATAACATTGAGGAGTAAACAGATGTTTTTCCAAAACATTTCTACCCCTTCTCACCTCACTCATGTCAACCTCCTCCCTTCTCGATAGAATTTCTACAAAGACCTAGGAAGTTCCAACTCCTGTATCACCTCAACCCAAGATCTCTGGTGCAGAGAGATCTTGCACAAACACATTGGTCTATACATGTCATAGAGTATCCAATTTATTTAATTACTAGAGCTTTTATTTTCGTAGAATAATTATTAGTGCAGAGTTTTCCAAATGTTGTTGAGCCAAGCTCCCATTTTATATTCCAAAAATCTCACAGTTACCCCCCCAACAAAAATATCATGCATGCATATTGAAATAACGAGAGGTATTGGAGCCTATGCCAGCCGTCATCAGGCATATGTACCTTGTGATTGGCTGGCAACCAGTTCAGGGTGTCCCCCCGCTGACTGCCTGAAGACAGCTGGGATAGGCTCTAGCACGCTCGCTACCCACGTGAGGAGAAGCGGCTCGAATAATGGATGGATGGCTGGATTGATCAAAAACAGACATTTCACCTTGGAAGGACAGGCTGACCAATGAAGGTTATTTCAACTTTATTGTGTTAGCATATCAACATGAGCAGAAAACGTGTCCAGTGTGCATGTTAATGTCTTTGGGGCACCGCTCCTTTATATTTTAAGTCCTTATATTCATCGCCTTGACTGACCGTGGAGAAGTTACCGTAACTGGACCGTTGACAAGACTCTCTCGCAGGACGTTGTTCGAGCACCCACTGTCGAACTCGTTCCTCTCGCTTTGGCCATCGAGGTTTCAGGTTTTTTTTTTTTTTTTGTTTCGTTTTGTTTGTGCTGTCAGTGAAGCTGCCGATTTCCTTCGGTCCCTGACACGTACCTCATTCACTCCAAACTTTCTCTCTTATGCTCGATTACTGTTTTCAGCTGCAAATTTCACTACTTGCAGCTTTGTTGTCTGCAGAATATGATTCTCTTTAACAGCATTTGTGTTCAGTCATTCCCAGTTGTCTATGTATGGAGTAGGCAATATCGGTGCATAAGTCTAGAATTCCCCCCTGTCTCTGAAATTCCTTTTTTTTTCATATACAGTGTCGCTCAAGAGTATAAACCACAGGACAAGCCAACCTATGAAAAAAAGTGCAACTTATAGTCCGTTAAATACGGTTATACAATTTAATAAAACAAATGCTGCTGTAACATCAACAATAGGAATAATAATGCTGTTAACATACTTCCTCAATTCTTCAACATTTTACCAAACTATGCAAGACATATTTGTGGCAACATTTACCCACACAAAGTGAAAACCATGACCACAAAATGGAGAATTTTGGGAACTGTTCCACCCCTCATGTTTATATGAGTTTATTTGCTTGGTTATGCGTATGTGCGTGTTTATTCCAGTTACTGATGGTATGATTTTGTGAACAAATGGTGATTGAGGAGTTTTTCCAGTGTCAGATGTTTAGAGTTTGAAATGGGGGAGCAGGCAGGGCATCAGATGAGCGCAGCTGCTATTAGGGATGCTGAGATAGAGCAGTTTGGTGATGTACAGTGGGACAAAGCAGTGGTGGGATTTATAGGTCATAAGGAGAATTATAAGGACAGTCGCATTATTCTTAATATGTCAGACAACTGTGTAACCTCTATCATGATAAAACCCACTGCTCCCCAACACTTCTCCCTAAAACCTCAATCCTCTCTTGAAAACTGTACTTCCTGTGGAATAGAATGAAAAATGTCGCTGTAGTGTCCTTTCAAATCTAGTAAGGGAGAAAAACTTGTGTTTACTCAAAACTATAATTATTACATTCCTTTTCCATGAACATTTAGACTACGGATCATTATCAGAGGTCTGAAATCAAGGTCCACAAAGAAAAAAAAACACATGCCAAAATTTGGCTTTAGCCACCGGGTGCTTCTACGTAACCGGCAGTTAAACAAGCTCCTGGGATCTTGTTCATTTACCTGCCAACCTTTTTTACTTTCTGGGCACAGATTGACACATTTAATCATTACTGCTTTTCTAAGTTGATGGGTTTTGTAAATGCTTCTAAAAAATTGTTGTATTAGGAAAATGAATTACCAATTAGAAACAAGATGACTGGCACACGTGATTAGGTCTGAGCATCTTGCTCACCTAAGATTAGTGATTATTTGGAAGCATTATGAATATCTCATATGCCAGTAATGTCACTGATGGTGTAAGTGGTACACTTGCCTGAGTTGTGTGTGGGCAGCGTGGGTTCAGTTCCCACTCAAAGACGATGTCTATGTCTGCCCTGTGTTCAGGGTGTAGTGCGCCTTTCGCCCCTTAGTCAGCTGGGATAGGCTCCAGCACCCTCCCGCGACCCTGTGCAGGATAAACGGTGTGGAAAATGACATGACATATGCCAGTAAAGAGTAAGAAATGAAAACAAAGCTGATGAATTTTTTTTAATGCTTCTCCTATAGTGCCCCCCTGGGTTGAGTCCTATGAAGGATGGGAGCGGGTGCTATGACCACCACATTGGCATTGATTGCTCTGACGGGTTCAATGGAGGATGTGAGCAACTTTGTCTCCAGCAACTGGCTCCTCTTGAAGATGATCCAACTCTTTACAATATCCAGATGTTCTGTGGGTAAGTTGGCAATTCAATAGTTTGATGCTGATAATTGTAATTCACCTCCCTCTCTGACTGTCTCTCTCTCGGTCTCGGTATATATATATATATATATATATATATATATATATATATATATATATAAATTGCTAGTGGGTGGGAACCAGTCCAGAGTGTACCCCGTTTACTGCCCGAAGACAGCAGGGATAGGCTCCAGCACACCCGCGAACATCCTGAGAATAAGTGGCTTGGATAATGGATGGATTGATCGTGATAATAATATCTGTCTATTCTTTATACCGCTTATCCTCATGGTTGCGGGTGTGTTGAAGCCGATCACAACTGGCTTCTTGAGATTGGCTGGGCACTCCACACCCTGTGCAAGTAGCCCAGTCGCCTCGCACATATAGACAAATATGGACCTCATCATCATCGCTTCTTCTTCATCTTATTCTTCTTATTATTATTATTAAAACTAACTTTTCTAGCTGTATTGAAGACTACAAGCGGGGGCCAGATGGGAGATCATGCCTGCCATTATCTGATGCTTGCTCAGATGGGATAGACTGTGGGGAAGCTACAGACATCCCAGCTAACCAGACTGTGTTTGGAGACCTCTTTTATGGCTACAACAATCACACCAAAGAGAGCACCTCTGGGCAAATCCTCAAGGCCACATTCAGGTAAAATGCATGTGAACCACAGCTACTACTACTACCAATTACATCCCACAAAGGAAAATACAGCACAATGTACAAAGGATGGATGATAATTTTACTTTGGTTCATGAGTGATTATATGCACTTAAGCCTGTCCCTTACTGAGCAGCAAAGGCTTGCTAATGTGAACGAATGTTGTTTTTTCGTCTGGGCTTGTTCAAAACGCCAAAAGTTTGCAAAGATGTGTGCCAGCCATTCGCCAACACCTTTAATGGTGACAAACAGTTTTTCACGTCGCCATCAAATTTGAACATGTTTCCAATTTCTTTGTGACAAGCAAACGTGGTTAGTGCGTGGTCAGCATGGGTTTTTTTCACACAGATGCTTGAAATTATATCACACTGATGCTTGAAATGTTTTGTCAGTTTCCAAAGATACTACTGTCACGTTGAAAAACAAGTGTGATTGTGAGTGTCAGCTCCCACATAAGTGAAAGAGTTGTCAGACAGGGGAGGGATGTTGATGATGCATGTAAACCAACGTGCATGCAAAAGACCATTTATTGAGTCAAAAAAAAAATCAACGTCCTTTTTGCCTCCCAGACACGACAACAATTCACGGAGGTCTGGCTGGTCACGCACCTTCTCATCCGTGATGTTGACTGTGCAGTAAAAAGTCGCTGGAACTTGTCTATTTGTACTGTGATTCAATTCCGGCGCCATGCGAGTTGCCGCCTGTTTACAGCAGCGTGGTTCACTATTGAGCCTTTTTCGTGTGTTTTTTTCCTTTACCCTGTTTTATTTTATTTTACCTCATCGCAGCAATGGACATCCAACTTGCGGTGGTTTTACTGCTGTTGGGGGCTGTTTTTTGCGCGATCGTGTCCGGAGACGAAACTCGGCGCTACGGATCAATCGTGTACACAAGAGATCAACTGTTAGTACTCCGTGCTAACCCCGTGCCGGCTCCTGGAGCGAGACCCGATATCCCCCGCGAGCTGAGGAGGAAGAGACAGGGATATCGTGCGGGGGCTAAATAACAGGCAAGGAAGAGACGATACCACCCCGTCCTCCCGTCCGTTATTATGGGGAATGTTAGAACCCTTCCCAATAAAATGGACGAGCTAACAGTGCTAACCCTGCACGAGAAGAATTTCTGGAAGGCTAGCTTGCTGATGTTCACGGAATCGTGGCTAACAGAGCTAACGCCGGACGCCGTCGTGGAATTGGACGGCTTCCAAATCCTACGTGCGGACAGGGCACTGGAGAGCGGTAAGAGGAAAGGGGGAGGGCTGGCTGTGTTAGGTAATGATAGATGGTGTAACCCTGGGCACACAACTGTTAAGGATCAACTTTGGAGTCGGGACATTGAGCTGATAGTTTTAGCATCCGTCCGTACTATTTACTGCGAGAGTTCAGTCATGTGATTGCGGTGGCGGCGTACGTGTCACCCTCTGCTAACAGTGAGACAGCCTGTGACGCACTGACTGCAGCTGTGAGCAGGCTACAAACAGAGCACTCGAATGCCCTGCTCCTTATCTCAGGTGACTTCAATCATGCTTCTCCTTCCTCCTCTCTGCCTTCATTCACACAATATGTAACCTGCCACACCAAAGACAATAAAATATTGGACCTTTTCTATGCCAACAACAAGGAGGCGTACACATCACTGTCCCTCCCCTCGCTGGGCAAAGCTGACCACAACTTGGTTGCTCTCCTGCCTGTGTACAAACCTCTGGTCCGCAGGCAGCCAGTTATGACACGCACAGTTCAGAGATGGTCTGGAGAAGCCGAGGAGGCCATAAAGGACTGTTTCAACACAACTGTGTGGGAGGTATTCATCGAAGCCCACGGGGAGGACATTAATGGTCTAACAGAAACAATTACAGACTACATTAATTTCTGCATGGAGAACACCATTCCCACCAGGACAGTAAGATGTTTCTCCAACAACAAACCCGGGATCACACCGGACATTAAAGCTCTCCTGAAGGAGAAAAAGAGGGCTTTTGTGTCAGGCGACAAGGAGGAGCTGAAGAGAGTGCAACGTCAGCTGAGAAGGAGGATCAGAGGGGGGAAAAAGTGCTACAGGTTGCGGATGGAGGAACAACTGCAGCGGAACAATGCCAGGGATGTCTGGAGGGGCCTGAAGACCATCTCAGGCCACGGACAACCAGGTAAGACCCAGAAGGGGGGGTCTTCAGTGGGCAAATGAGTTGAACCCATTTTTCAATAGGTTTGATCAAATGCCTGCCCCCGCTCAGTCTCTCCTGCTGCGGCCCCCACCAACCCCTCCTGCCGCTGCGAACGAGACCCTCTCTCCCCCTCTCTCTCCTCTCTTCTCCCCCTCTCTCTCTCCTCTCTCCTCTCCCCTCTCCCTCTCCACAGGCTCCAGTTCCCAGCCACATCAGACATCCTCCACTTCCACCTGCTCAGCCTTGTTCCTCACAACATCTCAGGTGAAGAACCAGCTGAGGAAGGCAGCCGGTCCAGATGGGATTAGCTCCCAGATCCTCAAATCCTGCGCAGACCAGCTGTGTGGAATCGTCCAGCACATGTTCAACCTGAGCTTGAAGCTGGGCAGAGTCCCCCAGCTGTGGAAAACATCCTGCCTTCTTCCGGTTCCAAAGACCCCCCCCATCCGAAGGAGCTCAACAACTTCAGACCAGTGGCGCTGACGTCTCATCTGATGAAGACCCTGGAGAGACTGGTCCTCGTCCATCTGCGCCCCCTGGTCAGCTCCTCAATGGACCAACTCCAGTTCGCATACCAGCCTGGCATCAGTGTGGATGATGCCATCATCTACCTGCTCCACACTTCACTCTCCCACCTGGAAAAGGCGGGGGCCACGTGAGGATCATGTTCTTTGATTTTTCCAGTGCTTTCAGCACCATCCAGCCCACCCTATTGGGAGACAAGCTGGAGCAGGCGGGAGTGGCCCACCACCTCATCACATGGATCCAAGACTACCTCACAAACCGGCCACAGTACGTGAGAACACAGGACTGTGTGTCTGACGTGCTCCTCTGCAGCACGGAAGTGCTGTTCTGGCTCCCTTCCTGTTCACCCTCTACACCTCGGACTACAAATACAATTCCTCCACCTGTCACCTGCAGAAGTTCTCTGATGACTCTGCGATTGTCGGCCTCATCACTGACGGTGACGATCGGGAGTACAGAGGGGTTACGCAGGGGTGCGTGGACTGGTGTCAGCAGAACCGCCTCCAAATCAACGCTGGGAAATCCAAAGAGCTGGTGGTGGATTTCCACAAGCGTCGGCACTCTCCACCTGCAGCAGTGAATATCCAGGGAACAGACGTTGAGAGGGTCTCAACTTACAAGTACCTGGGTGTTCATCTGAACAATAAACTGGACTGGAGCGACAACACAGACGCTCTCTATAGGAAGGGTCAGAGCAGACTCTTCCTACTCAGGAGGCTGAGGTCCTTTGGCGTTCGGGGAACACTCATCAGGAACTTCTATGACTCGGGGGTTTCATCAGTCATCTTCTGTGGAGTGGTCTCCTGGGCAGGAGGCATCTCGGGCCGGGACAAAAAGAGACTGGACAAACTAGTGAGGAGGGCCAGCTCTGTCCTGGGCTGCTCCCTGGACTCTGTGGACTCAGTGGGGGGCAGGAGGATGACGGCAAAACTGTCATCAATGCTGGACAACCCAGCCCACCCGCTCAATGACACTCTGAGAACACTCCACAGCTCCTTCAGTGATAGACTGTTACACCCTCGCTGTACCAAAGAGAGATTTCGCCGCTCCTTCCTGCCGACTGCTGTCAGACTTTTTAACAAGAACATTGGGTGAGGCCTACAAACGGGAGGGCATTAGTGCAATTGTGCAGTCCTAGGATGCAATATACACTACTACTGTACTTTCAGCCAATGGTGTACTTAAATATTGACCAATGATGTATTTTGTTTACCATTACAGTATTCTTATTACAGTACTTTTATCACTGCAGTATTTCTACCATTGCAGGACGTTCACTATTACAGTACTTTTATCATTGCAGTATTTCCTATCATTGCGGTACTTTTACCATTGCAGTATTTTTCTATTGTTGCAGTACTTTTACTATTACAGTACTTTTACCATTGCAGTATATTTTATCATTGCAGTACTTTTTACCATTACAGTACTTTTATCATTGCAGTATTTACTATCATTGCAGTACTTTTCTATCATTTCAGTACTCTTACCATTCCAGTACTTTTATCATTGCAATATTTTTATCATTGCAGTATTTTCAATCATTCAGTAGTTTTTATCATGACAGCGTTTCCCCCTCTGTATAATGGACAGGCATTAGGAGTGTTTCCTTACACTTAGATACGTTTATACTGTGTATATTTGCATGCTTTTTATGAATGTCTGCTTGCTAATGTTATACATTAACGGCTACATTACGCCGCCGACTCTGATGACTCTGCGATTGTTGGCCTCATCACTGACGGAGACGATCGGGAGTAAGGAGGGGTTACGCAGGGTTTTGTGGACTTGTGTCAGCAGAACCGCCTCCAAATCAACGCTGGGAAATCCAAAGAGCTGGTGATGGATTTCTGCAAGCGTCGGCACTCTCCACCTGCACCAGTGAATATCCAGGGAACAGACGTTGAGAGGGTCTCAACTTACAAGTACCTGGGTGCTCATCTGAACAATAAACTGGACTGAAACGACAACACAGACGCTCTCTATAGGAAGGTTCAGAGCAGACTCTTCCTACTCAGGAGGCTGAGGTCCTTTGGCGTTCGGGGGACACTCCTCAGGAACTTCTATGACTCGGTGGTTTCACTGGTCATTTTCTGTGGAGTGGTCTCCTGGGCAGGAGGCATCTCGGGCCGGGCCTAAAAGAGACTAGACAAACTCGTGAGCAGGGCCAGCTCTGTCCTGGGCTGCTCCCTGGACTCTGTGGACTCAGTGGGGGGCAGGAGGATGACGGCAAAACTGTCATCAATGCTGGACAACCCAGCCCACCCGCTCAATGACACTCTTAGAACACTCCACAGCTCATTCAGTGATAGACTGTTACACCCTCGCTGTACGAAAGAGAGATTTTGCCGCTCCTTCCTGCCGGCTGCTGTCAGACTTTTTAACAAGAACATTAGGTCAGGCCTATAAACGGGCGGGCATTAGTGCAATTGTGCAGTCCTAGAATGGAATACACGCTACTACTGGGCTTTATCCAGTGCTGTACTTAAATACTGACCAATACTGAATTTCGTTTACCATTACAGTATTCTTATTACAGTACTTTTATCACTGCCATATTTTTTTTTATCATTGCAGTACTTTTACCACTACAGTACTTTTCTCATTGCAGTATATTGTATCATTACAGTACTTTTATCATTGCAGTATTTTCTATCATTGCAGTACTTTTCTATCATTTCAGTACTCTTACCATTACAGTACTTTTATCATTTCAGTATTTTTTTTATCATTGCAGTATTTTTTTATCATTGCAGTACTTTTGCCACTACAGTACTTTTATCATTGCAGTATATTTTATCATTGCAGTATATTTTATCATGACAGTACTTTTATCATTACACTACTTTTACTATTACAGTACTTTTATCATTGCAGTATTTTCAATCATTCAGTATTTTTTATCATTGCAGCGTTTTTATTTATTTCCCCTCTGTACCATGGACAGGCATTAGGAGTGTTTCCTTACACTTGTATATGTTGTGGGATGTAAGTATGTATATACATGGGGATTTGTGTATATACGTTTATACTGTGTATATTTGCATGCTTTTTATGAATGTCTGCTGCTAATGTTATACATTAACGGCTACATTACGCCACCGCCCCTGTGTGGTCTATATCTTTGCTGCTGTAACACCTCAAATTTCCCCATTGTGGGACTATTAAAGGACATCTTTATCTTTATTATAGTATCCAACAATGGAGGTAAAAATACAGTTAAAATGGAAAAGCCATCGCTCATCACCATTCTCTGGCAGCCCCAGAAGCAAACAACCTGACGTAGTGCCACGCCTGTTGGGCCTGGTGAACGCTGACAAAGCCTCAGCTACGGCTCTCATTTAGGTGAATTGGACTGTGTACTCATTAAATGGTTTACCCCAAGTTTCAATATTTATAAAAAATATTGTTTTTAGAGTTGAGGAGACTTCCGCTCGTTGTACGTTTGTGTAATTGATGTGGCCTTCAATATCGACCGATTTGCATCATCTGATTTTAGTTTTGCACAAGACGCAGGTGTGTTGTATCCGTTTAGTAATTTTTCCTGCATTGAGTGGGCGTGCATCAACAACAACGTGGACAACAACTTGAATAATTAGTCACAACTCTACGTCACAATGCTGCTAATTTCAAATGTGTTGCTTTTCAAAGGCAATTCTAACGCAAACAATAAACCACATTGATGTCAAACTTAATGTCAAAGAATCATTTTGATCTGTTAAGGATTTTTTTTATTTCAAAGATATTTATTTATTTAACTTTTTTACAATTATGTTACATGGACTTGAATTTTCAGGATGCACGCAACACACGCTATGTTATTGTTCTATTCCATCCACTATTTCAAAGCCAAAGTTTAAATCTAAAATGATCAATAATACAAATGAAGCCGTTGTACATGATCCCTGCGGTGAAAACAGAAACAGCTGGAAGTAGGGTTCTAGGCAAAAAGGTAATGGAAACTACTAAAGAAAAAGAAAAATGGTTTATGAGCACCATAATCTTCAAATTAATAATTACATAAAAAACCATTAATTTAAATTAAATACTCATTATGCGGGCGGCACGATGGCCTCACAAGTGAGAGACAGCATCCGTCGTGGGTTCAGTCCCGGCTCCGGCCATCCTGTATGGAGTTTGCATGTTCTCCCCGTACCTGTGTGGGTTTCCTCCGGGTACTCCAGTTCCCTCCCACGTGCTCACCTCTGATTTAGCGTCTTCAGAGCTCTAAATCTTATATCAATATGCAACAATATTCAGCTTCTGTGCAATATATAACATTTCTTTTCTTTCTGCACTCACCTGAATTTTTGCCTGACCAATGAAGACATTGTGATTCAGACTGTGATTCAGAGTACATTAGTCTGAAAATGAACAGACTATGTTTTCCCAGGACCACAATATTTTACAGCAAGAAAGGCTGCAGCAAAGAGAAATGAGAAGCGAGTAAACAAAGCTATATGTACTGCAGAGTTTCTTTGCGATAACGAAAGACAGTGACTCTCAGCCTTTGGGTCTCCATATGCCACATGCCTATAATTTCTCTGAATGAAGGTCTCCTTCCTAACACAGTCGTACTGATTGGAGAGGTTTTGCAGTATTTTCTTAATCATAGGTGTCAAACTCCAGTCCTGGAGGGCCGGTTTCCTTCATGCTTTCAATCTCTCCCGGCTGCAACACACCTGATTCAAATGATCAGCTCATCAGCCAGCTCTGAAAAAGCCTGAGAAATATCCTACTTATTTGAATATGGTGTGTTGCAGCCGTGGTAGATGGAAAACATGGAGGAAAGTGGCCCTCCTTGACCGGAGTTTGACACCTGTGCCCTAAATGTTCTCCATCATTTAAGACCAGATTTACAAAATAAGATGGTTGTGATGTATCTTTCAAGTAGTACCAAGAGTAACAGGTAACTTTTAGAGAATAAGTTCATCACTTTGCAAAGAAGAACGGTGCCCTAGCTTTGAAGTACAAAAGCTTTATCAATGAAGTATACTAAGACCAAACACTTTGCCTGAAAATGTTTTAAAATAAATAAAAATAACCAACCCAATCAAAGGCTTTTCACAGTAGACAAATGGCAGTGTTGCAATGTCAGTATATGAATGATATCCATCGATTACAGAGACCATATTACAGTTCCACTAACATGTTTGACTGTTGGTTTGATGCTATTTGTCTGAAATGCTACGATGCATTTATGCCAGACCACCAACTTTAGTCTGATGATGGGTATGATTTATGTCAAACATGCATGAGAGAGCAAGCTTGCATAAATTGCATGTCTAGATCCCAAAATGCTGCTTGCTAAGCTGTGTTTGAGGGGCCTCAACTGATCGAAATGAAGACACTTGACTGTTGGTTGCATTCCTCTATACCATTGATCATAGTAAAAGGTTGCTTCACATCTCTCGCCGAAGAAGGATAGTCTTCCGAACTTGAAATCCCTTTAATGGTGTCGTCAAATCGCACTACCAGAACAGTGACCTGTATTATGCCGAAACTTTGAATGTGTGTTTTGTGGCTTCAGAACTTGATTTCATGCCTCGACCTGCTCTGAGAGGGGTGAAGATAACTCCACTGTGTCTTCAGGCATGGCTCTGGCAATCTGGAAGGATGGAGGGCGAGGGCGAGAGAGAGAGACAGATGGAGAGAGAGAGAGAGCGAGAGAGAGAGAGCGGTGAAACAGTAAATTTGGTATCAAGAATCTAAACTTCAAATGCTCTTATTTGAAAGTGCTTGTGAATGGAACGTTAAAGCATACTTTGAAGAGTGCCAAATGATTTATTGGTGATGAAAGAGGCAGGCATGCTTTTTGAGAGGAATTCTAATGGAAGGTCTGATTCATAAGACATGGCAGTGAATAAATAAAACCCACCCAGGATTCATTGTGCTGAAATGAACTTGACCAGATGCATTTTTAATATTGACATTGCTAAATATTGTGTAACCAAAATGAACCAAAAGTTTGTCTGTGTATGCGTCATTTAAGTGTTTTGTTTGGTGTGCGTGTTTGCGTGTGTGTGTGTGGGCAGGGGGGGGTGTGCGTGCGTGTGTGTGTGTGGGGCTGGGGGTGGGGGGGCACGTACGTGCTTGAGCGTGTGCGTTCATGTTTATGTTTGAGTGTCTGTGTGTATGTGTGCTCTGACTGATGGGCTTGAAAGAACAGATGCTCATAGTTAAAACGGAGGCATATTTAACTTTTTAAAAAGTTCTTATGGGGACAATATGAATATAATGCCTTCACCAAATGCTAATTTGTGGTCAATTCGATACAAATTCATGGTTTCCTGTTGAACAATTGTGCAAGCATTTTATGGAAATGGCGAGGTAGGAGCCAGCGCAATAGAAAGCGAACAGGGATATCATAGTCAAATTGAATTTTCTTAAGCTACAAAGACATTCTGATAAACCTTACAGTACATTGTAGGCTATTCATGCATGAGAACAGAATTCTAAATGACACTTCTGTGCCGTTTTCAGCAATTGAGCACAGCCTTCTGTTACCCAGATGTCAAAGTTATTAATTTAACCCTAAATTTGGACTTTGTACACTCATAAAATCCATTTCATGATGAAAAATTAACATTGTGTGTCCATGTATCATTTATATTATGGGATTGATTAAAAAAAAAATCCGTAATTGTTTATGGATCTAATGTCTGCAGTTTTTCCCTCTCACCAATAAAACACAATCAAGGAAAATCCTGATGTGATGTGGTCCACCTCACTTTTTCGCTCCACTGCACATCATTGTTTCTTTGCCATCAATTGCTTAGTGATCATACTGCTTTGTTTTTTATAACTGTAAGTAACAATTTGGGCATTGGAGGTGTTCAGCGATGTCATGGAAAACAACTTCCAGGGGGCTTTGAGGAAATTCTGGTCCAACTTCCGGCGTCTCAGGAAGGGGAAGCGGTACACCATTCAAACTGTGTATAATACAATACAATACAATAGAAATGGGGGCTGCTGACCTCGATTCAGGATGTTGCGAGTCAATGGGGAGAATACTTTGAAGGCTTCCTCAATTCCACTGACACATATTCCGTTGAGGAAGCAGAGCCTGTAGATTCTGATGTCTCCTAGAAGTAGAAGTAACTGAGGCCGTTAAAAATCTCCTCTGTGGCAAAGTCCAAGGAAGGATGAGATCAGCCTGACATTCCTATAGGCTCTGGATGTTGTGGTTCTGTCTTGGTTGACACACCTCTATAACATTGCATGGACATCATGGACGGTGTCTCTGGATTAGCAGACCGGGGTGGTGGTTTCCATTTTTAAGAGGGCAGAATGGAGGATGTGTTCCCACTGCAGAGGAATCACACTCCTCAGTCTTCCTGGTAAGGTCTATTCCGGGGTGCTGTAGAGGAGGGTCTGTCTCAATGTCGAATCTCGGATTCAGATGGAGCAATGTGGTTTTCGTGACGGTCATGGAACAGCGGACCAGCTCTACACCCTCGGCAGGTTCTTCGAAGGGGCATGGGAGTTTGTCCAACCAGTCTACATGTGTTTTGGGAACTTGTAAAAGGTGTTTGCCCGAGACTCTCTGGGAATTCTATGGAGGGCGCTTTGGTGTTACAGGGCACTGTGCTCCCTGATACGGGCTGTTCGCTCCCTGTACCAACAATGTCAGAGTTTGGTCCGCATTGCCGGCAATAAGTATGATTAGTTTGTGAGGGTTGGACTTCGTCCAGGCTTCCTTTGTCATCGCACCCGATGTGATGAGAGGGTTTTGTTTGGTGGTATTGCATCTATTCCTTTTGCAGGTATTTGGAATAGTTAGCAGCCGAGTGAAAATCAGCACCTTCAAATCTGAGAGCATGGCCCTCAGTCAGAAAAGGGTGTAATTCCCTCTCCAGGTCCGGGATGAGTATCTTGGAATCTTGGAGCATGAGATAGATAGGATGGAGCATGAGATAGATAGGTGGCTCACTGCAGCACCTGCTCACTCTGTATCGGTCTTATAGTGAAGAAGAAGCTGAGACAAAAGGCGAGGCTCACAAATTACCGGTCAATCTACGTTACTACTCTCACCTTTGGTTACGAGCTGTGGATCGTGACAAAATGAATAAGATCCCGGATACGACCGGCCGAAATGAGTTTCCTCCGCAGTTGGTGAGGTGTCTGAGCATGTCCCACCGCTGAAATCACATAATTCTCATATAAGTTGGCAGCACGTGTGTGAGATTGGCTGATTTTATCACCATAAAACAAGACACATTGGGCACATTCGTAGAGAAGAAGATGGAAGAAGAATGAGACGAAGAAGGAGATGAATAAGACCAAAATAAGCCCAAAATAAGGTAAGTATGTTACAATATTAAATTACCCAGCTAACGATCTTCAAATAAACCTCTGTCGTTAGCATCTTTCCTGTGGTGGCGTCATATGCACATACGCTTTTTTTCGGGGGGTGGGGCGACGTGGTCATTTTTACGTATAAGGCCGAACGGTCGAGGCCGGAGGGCAAACCAGATCGCGGCCAGAGGGCGGGGGGCTGACAAAAAAACGTCAAGTGCCCAACTTTGGTGAGACGGCACTTCAAGCAGTAGAAAATCAAGAAGCCTGTGGGGCAGAATGGGGTGTCGCCCTCCTGCCTTAAAGTGTCTGCTTCTTCCCTTTTGCCATTAATTGCCTAAACAGTGTATTCAAACTCTATAGTTGCACTGTGTCAAATCCCTTCATCCGTTTATTGCATACTCAAGATTTGGCCAAAACTTCAAGTTGAATCAAGGTCTTTAGTTAATCCTTTTATTCAGAAAATAGCCGCGATATGTGTTTATTGTGGGAATATTGACTGAAATTAATTCACCCATTATCGAGCAAAGTTTGAAGATTTTGGTGGAAAAAATATGTTTTATTACCTGCCTTGTATCTTCAATGGGGGTCAAAATAACAAATTTGTAATATCATTGTTTCCTTATTAAGATGAGCCTGTTAGCCTTTGAGATAAATTGTTTAAGAAATGGGACAGATGGATGGATAGCAAGAAAACCTCTCTGTGATGTTTGCTGGCATCTCTTCAAAGGCCAATACCCGTGTGTTCTGGAGTTGCACAAAACATCTGTCTGTGTCATTCAGTGACGATCAAAAGATCATATATATTTTACATTATGATTTTACATTTCAAAAAGGTGGTGGCGTTGTGGCCCTACATTTGAATAGAAGTTTCCATATGTTGCAATCAAAAAGCCAATCTTTCACTTCAATCTATTTCTCTATACCAGGCAATGATACACAAATCCATTTTTTTGTTCATTTAAAACAGTACTTCCAAGTCAAGCTTAGTCTTTTTTTTCCCAAAACCTGTTATACAACACCTGTAGTGAGAGATGCTGTCGAAGTGAAAAAGGAGTTCTGTTAGTCTGTCTCTACAGGGAGCTCACGAATACTGTGGCCTAGTGGATTCCAGCATCTATGGTCGATGATGCAAAAACTCTGGTCCACCATTCGGCATCTCTGTGCTTACCTTTACTTGGGACAGTGTGAGTCAACTGGGAGAGAACTTTAAAGACCCCTTTTCACCAATGCACCACCTATAAGAAAGCAGATTCTGGTGGTACTTGAGATGCGCTCTTTCTTTGGAGTAGAGTTCAAGGTGATTAAAAAGCTTTTGCGTGGTAGGACTACCACGTGAATGAGATCCGCTTGAAGTTTCTAAAGGCCCTGGATTATGTGGTGATGCCATGGCTGACATGCCTCTGTAACATCTTGTGGACAGTAGGCAGAATACCTCTGGCTTGCAGACTAGGGTGGTTGTCCCCTTTTTTCACAAGCACAGGAGAGTGTGTTCCAATTACATGGGGATATCACTTCTCAGCCACTCTGGAAACATCAATTTAGGGGATCTGGAGAGGTTCATCCATCGGGAAGTTGAACCTCAGATTCTGGAGGAGCAGTGTGGGTTTCATTAAGACTGTAAAATAGTGGATCAGGTCTACTCCACTGCCCTCGAGGCAGGATGAGCCTTCACAGAAAAAAAGGTGGTAGACAACAAACCAGGCCAAGATCCTGTGGGACCTCCTCATACAGACTGACAAACTGGTGATTGCCAACCATCTGACATATTGGTGGTGGCTAAATATTAGAAGACAACAGTTGTGATTGATGTAGCAATCCAGAATGATAGCAACAGCCGGAAAAAGGAACTCAAAAAGCTGGAGGAAGTAGTCGAGAAAATATGGAGGGTAAAAGTACGCAGGTGGTGCCACTTCTGATCAGGTCACCGGGGACAGTTACTCCCATGTTGGCTCGATGACTCCAGCAGATACCGGGAATAACATCTGACATCTATGTGTAGAAGAGTGCAATGCTGGTAACAACTAAGGTCCTTCGCAGAACCCTTAAGGCTATATGATGCCCAAAATACAAATGTGCTCTTTCTGGGCATGGTGGGGTACTGTTGTGCTTTTTGTGGGAGCTTTTCCAGGATGCCCCCCCCCGACCCGTGACCAGTCTGTTTAAGGCTAAGGCGGAGTTCATCTGGTCCACCCAGTGTCAGTAGGTTTTTGAGGCAGTTAAGGCTCTCCTTTTTACTGCTCTGGTGTCAGCAGCACCAAAATATGGCCAGTCCTTCCACTACCAGGTAGATGCTCGTCAAATTGGCACTCGGCATGTGGTTTTGCAGGATAATGATGAAGGTATTGAACGTTCTGTTAATTTCTTCTCACAGATCTTTAATAAATACCACCAAAATTATTTGGATATTAAAAAGGAGACTTTGGGTCTCATCGGGGCTCAACATCACTTCGAGGTCTATGTTGGTTCTGGTTTGGCTCCCTTGGTAGACTTTGCTGAGAATATCCAAACCAAACGCTAATGCATTGTGCTTTGTTTTGCAGCCGTACAACCTAGATATAAGGCACATTTGTGGTAAATATGTTTTGCTCATACATGCTCCTGTGGTCCACTGTATAACTGCTCTGTTACCTTCAGCCACTGTCTCTTCCTCCTCCTCTTAATTACTTATCAAATACCTGAGATGGAGGATGAATGGATGATTGCTTTTAGGATGCATGGCTACAACTTGGAAATTGGAGATGGAGTTTGTTTTTAGTCTTGGCCATATTTGGGCTGACGGTTAAGCCCTTATTTTAAGGAGGGGGATGTCATGACTCCTCCCCCATCTCACTGGGGTGGTTGATCATGCGGGCAGATGAGGGTCCTCTTGATTGGGGCCACCTGGCTCACCCACTATTCATGAGTGCTATTCATCAGTCACTGCGTTCTTGTGGTTTTGTTTGGTTTTTGCATTTGCACACTTTCGCGTATATGCTTAAATTCATCCATGCACTTTGCAAAAGCTTCAGAAACGCTTTACACACCCACATCCCATACTCATTTTAATTGATTGTAGTTATTTATTGGTTGTAGTAAAGCTTTCAATTGGCCTATGTTGTTGTCTGCGTTCCCTATTTTTGCCACAGGAAAGATAATTAGGTTTGGAAATGACCAGGATGCTCCTTTTCCAAGTCATGTTCATTAGTCGGAAATAACTAATTTACTATGATCCGTGTTCTCGTTAATATTAAGAAGATATTCTCTGTTCTGTTTAATTTGATATGGAAAACGGCATTCCTCTGATTGGTACTTGCCAATAAGTGGACATTTTTAACTAAGTAGGCCAGAATTTTGCTGTGACATGTTTTATGGAGGATGGCAACATATGTTTTCACGCACGTTACAAATGATTTTCTGGGTTTTAAGCAACACAGCCACACATACAGACGTGTCTCAGTCACCTCTGGTATTTGCAAGTTTGTGTGGTGTCACCATAGGCGTTGAATTGGTATTTATTTATTTATTTTTAAAACTGAGTATGTCGTACATTGAGAATCAGCAGGGAATGGTTCCATTTGCGCTGTGCTCAAGTCCCCCTCACAGCGACAGCGAGGTTTCCTCCAAGCGAAGCAAGCCGCCGCCCAGCCGTTTCTGCATTATGATGCACTGTGGCTAGAGACAATTCCACGGAAGGACACGTCCCCCAGGAGCAAACAAATAGAAAATGATGTATTATTTCTATTTCAATAATGAATAAACGCCAACGGTGTCTTTCTTTTCGATTGTCTTTTCATTCAAAACATACAGGTTAAATTCATCCTGTTAATATTTTACTGATTGACAACTTTTCACAGATGAGTTTTTATGTGTCAAGTAGCAGCACACTATCATCTGTGTTTGTCCAACCGATCTTTCCCTTACATACGCGCTCCGACACACGACAACAACCAAAACATCACAAAATACACACACGCGTACACAGTGACAGTATTTTTTTCCACACATGGGAAGTTTTGTTAACCATGCGAGATGAAAAGGATCAAGTATATTAGAAAGCTGATAGATGGCGTTGCTGAAAGCTAGCATGGCAGTGTTGTCAAATTGCGATTAAATTCCAAATGCAATTAATCGTTGAGCCCTTTTCCAGGACTCAACCATCACAGCCGCCACTGGGGAATAAGACCAACGTGGGTGTAGCCATGTAGCTTCAAACTCAGAGATGTATTTGCAGCTAATTTAATTTAATTTACTGACTCATCAGTATTGGGTTTTCTTTTTTCTAAGGCCATTATTGTCTATTGTGATACCCTTCTAAAGAGGACTTATTATTTTTTTTCCCCTCTTACCAGGCAGAAAAACTTTGCTCGAGGTATTGAGCAGCAGCTTCCTGATGGCATGGTGGTGGCATCTGTGCCAACAGAAGTTCAGTGTCACGAGGACCTTTTAGACCCGGTGCCCGACCCAGAATACCTCACAGGTAAGAATTATCTTACTGAACCAGAAACCATATGTGGTCATTTATAGAAGATAGCTATACTTTATTTAGTCTTAAGATTGGACATTTCCTTGACCTTCTTGATTTCTTTATTAAATGCATTTACTGGATACAATCTCCCTTCCAAAGGTTTTGGAACACTGAGGCCCATGTTTATTTATGTATACAGGAAGTATTTAGTTTTGAACAATCCCCAGAATTCAACACATACGAGCTTGCATTTTACCTGCTGAAGAGAAGATTGAAATGTGAAACTCCCAGAAACAAGCAAATGTAAGAGGTTGCAGTAAAAGCCTGGAAAATAAATTTTGGTAATGTGATCAGGTCGCAGTTCACCCTGCAGGGTATGATCTCAAATTCAGATTATTTTGTTGAATCCTATGCTTTTACGTACTCGCTCAGATTACCGTACAACAACATTGACTTCTGATGTGAACGGAACGCGTATGTGATGTGACATGCATGTGTTGCATAGTGTTAAAGGAAGGAAACATGGTTCTGTGTAGTGGCTAAATTTAGAATGATAGAAGGAGCGAGGCTGGAAGAGGTCAAAATATTTTGGGGAACTCAGACCATCAATCTATTTAATCCAATGAAAATATCTACTCAAGATAACGTCATGTCATTGTTGCCCGGAACAAATGACCTGCATTGTGATCAAATTGGATTCAGGACATTTGGTCATTATGTTGACTATTATGAGAATATTATTTTGATGAGACCATTATGTGTTTTTCATCAAAAGGACAAAAACTATTTACTAGCAGATGTTAATATGCTCAATGTGAATTTTAACAAAGCAATACTTGTTGTTGCTAGCCAGCACTGCTGGGATAAAAATAATACTAAATCTGAGAAGTCCCCTTCACAGAGTCACTGCTTATGTGAACTTTATTGTTATTATACACCCGAAAAGACATTGTAAGGGGATATAAGGAAACTAGCAATCTTGGAAAAAATCTGGAGAGATTTTCTGGCATCTGTCTACTAAGCAGGGCTTGATTGCTGGTGTTATGGTACAAATATTGTATATTGGGGACGTTGTGGTATACCATTCTGTTTTTTATTTATTAGGGGTTTTTTTTCGGTTGGGTGTACCCCTTTTGTATTATTCATTTATCTGATGTCAACAGTTTCAATAGTTTAACTCCAAAACATTACACGTACATTGGCAATTCACACTTCTGCTTTCCTCTGCCTACAAGTTAACACTGCAATGATATGAGAACACTTGAGAATACAGTGGAAACTAGAGTCAAACACAGTCCATTTTATTGGCTTTATAACTGCACAGAAAGTGATGTAGAAATTATTCCTATTGGTCATACAAATGTAAATGTAAATTAACCACTAAGCCGGTGCGCCATGGCACCTGAGTTTCTTCAAGTGATCATTGGGGTTGTAGTGGCGAATATCCAATTTCACTTATTTGTCCCAAATTATTAGTCATTTATTACAAATCTATCTCTGTGCATCTGCCTATACCAGCATCATATTGTGACAGGAAGAAGATTAAATGTTTTCCATTAAATGGCATCATCCTGTTGGAATTGTCTAGTCAAGGCTTTTAGTTTAATGAAAAGTCCCAGATTTCACTCCAAGTACATTGAAACTAGAACATCATTGATTTGGTATTCGTACGTGTTTTTTTTCTAATGTAAACCGGGTGCCGTGACTCTTTAAAGGTAGGGAAAACACTGCAGCAAAACTCACCTGTATCTTTGAGGGTGCACGACAGTGACAACGGTGGGAGATTGCAAATAGCCTCGAATGTATTTAGTATTATTGACAGCTTGTTGAGCTGTCCATTTTGTGTTGAGTATCCTGGTCAGAAATTCACGCGCCACATCTTTCTGTCACTGATTTGCAAATATGACCAAGCCAACTCTGTGTTGCACTCGTTTACTTCGGGTACACTTTTCAGGAGAGCAGACAATTACCTCAAAGATAAAACATCAAAATTGGGAATTTTCCTTTTTTATTTTTTACCATTTTTATTTTTTATCAGTGATAATGTAGAGCACATTGACATATTTTATTCTTCTTTGCCATCAGTGATACCCTTGTTCTGATGTTTAAGAAGCATTTTAAATATGATGACTTTTTCACACTTGGCCAGTCCAACCTCCAATTTTTTAAGAGATATATTGCAGAGGACCCCAACTATTCACATCGGCTAGGAAGCCCACGAGTGGTGAATATATGCGTATAATTTACATTAGTTGATAAAGAAAAGGATGAATGGAAGGAAACAACAGCACATGAATAAAGTATTACAAAATGTTGAAAGAAATATTTAAAAAAAATCTAAATAGATGAATTCATGGGTGTCAAACCATGAAGAAGTGTGCATGTGTGTGTGTGTGTTCCACTATATTCAGGTTTATTTATTTTCTTTTTTATTCAAATATGTGCTTTAATGATTTGTAACTGGTCATATCCCAGAGCAGACAAAGAGCAGAATGGAATCATCATTATAGTCATCTTTATGTAAAGCAGGTGTGGGCAAACTATGGCCCAGGGGCCACATGCGGCCCATTAAACGTTTTAATCCGGCCCGCCAAACTTGAAAAGAATTTAATGAATAAACCTTGTTAATGTCTGATTTTCTAAATACTGTGTTTTTTCAAAGACATATATATTATTGAAATGCTTTTGTTCACTTTCATTTAAAATTAAATGTATTTATTTTCTCCGATGAGGTGTGGTTATCAAAATACTCCAACTTTCTGTCAAACTTTAGAACCCATTGTTGCTCGCCAATCAAATAATAATAAAACAAATGAAACAAAATGTGTTTTGAACAAAAAGCGCTAGTCATGAGCAGAAAAAAGATACAAATGCTGAATGAAGTAATATTGAAAACTATTGTGCTGCCCCAAAACAAAACAAAAAAACACATCCCTAAAATGGAGAAGATAAGAGAAAAATGGCCGATGGCATTTGTGAAGTGGAGTGAGGAATGTTGCCAGGAGGATACCAAACACGAAATGATCTAACTAACCCAAAAGTTCCAAACACAGAAGCGATCAAAAGCAGGAGTAAATTTGGAATGCAGAACAGCAACAGCAGGCAAAGCTGCTGGCCCAGATGGAATCGCTCCAGAGATGCTGAAGTACTGCCCCCTGAAGCACATCCTATCCTGCTCCGGATCCTTAACATCAGCTGGACCACCCGATGGTGTCCCCAATCCTGGCGCTCGGCGGAGATCGTCCCGTTCCACAAAAAAGGCAAGGACCCTCAATTAGTCGGAAGCTACCGCCCAATCGCCCTTACTTCCACCATCAGCAAGACCCTGGAAAGACTTATAGTAAACCGTTTGTCCAACTGGCTGGAGGAGAATGGAATTCTCAGTCCGTGGCAGGCGGGCTTCCGTAAGGGCCGCTCCACCGTCGACCAATGCCTACGGCAGTCCCAATTCATCATGGATGGGTTCCAGTCTAAGCAGCGTCACCGCTCCATTGCTGCTTTCTTCGACTTCAGCAAAGCGTACGACAAGGTGTGGCGTGCCAACCTACTCCAGAAGATGCTGGCGATCGGTGTTCCTCCCCGGTATGTTGAGTGGATCAAAGCCTGGTTCACCAACCGAACGGCACGTGTGAGGGTCAACGGTACTACAGGGCGCTGCCGCACGTTCAAGGAAGGCCTTCCCCAAGGATCGGTTTTGTCGCCACTTCTCTTTACCATCTACGACCTGCTTAACTCCTTTGAGTCTACCACCCTCGTCTCCGGCTACGCTGATGACTTGGCGCTGGTCTGTAACGGCCGTAACAAAGAAGAAGTGGCGACGAGATTAGAATCCGAGGCCGCCAAAGTCCACCAATGGTCTGCGAACAACCACCTCACCCTCAATACGTCCAAGTCGGAGGTTGCCTTCTTTACAATGGACGCTGCCGAATCCTCTTGGTGCCCAAATATCACCGTCGGGGGTTCCAGACTCAAGCTCAATCCAACCCCTACCTTCCTAGGGGTCCGATATGACCGCCGTCTCACATGTAACGAACACATACGGCACCTGAGTCAAGTTATGAGGCAACGCACCAACTGACGGGGACGTCTTGGGGATGGCGACCTATGGACATGCGGACGATCTACATCGCGACCATCAGATCGCTCGCAGAATATGCAGCTCCTGCGTGGGCACCATGGGCCTCTTCAACCAACATCCAGAAGCTAGAGAGGGCACAGTCGGACGCGGTGCGGACCGTTACGGGCCAACTACGCACGACTCCTATTGACGCCGTCCTCCACGAGGCCCAGCTCCCACCTTTATCCAACCGCCTACGACTAGCCAGTCTGAAAAAGGCGGACGACTGGTCCCACCTCCCCCCCAATGATGACAGGAGAGTGTTCTTCGAAACGCCCTGTCCTAAACGCCTTAAGAGGGGCGACTGGCGAACTCTTACCACCCCTATACTCACCAACCTCAACCTCATCCCGGCAGGTGTGGAGACTGTATACAACCCTAATATCCCGTGGCCACCGCCCCTCCCTCCACCTATTAATTTTACACCCATCCAGAAATCCTCATCCCCCATCCAACAGCTAGCCGCAGCCACCGAAACTATTGCGGCACTTGATAAAACGGACTTGTACATCTACACCGATTGCTCCACCCACAATGGTACGGAGAATGGAGGAGCTGGAGTAGTGGTCTTCCGAGGCGACTCCCTGATCCACTCCTGGCACACACCAACGGGGTTCGTTAGCAGCTCGTACCAAGCCGAAAAGACTGCACTGAACGCAGCCATCGACTGGCTCGGGCAGTATAACGACTGGACCTCAGCCTCCATCATCACGGATTGCAAGTCTCTCCTCCAATCCTTTAATAACCTAAACAACCTTGACCCTCCCATCATTGCCCTAAACTCCAAATATGCGGCCTTTCCCCCATCCAAAAAGATCCAGCTAATCTGGGTCCCCGGGCACTGCAATCTCGGAGGCAATGACCTAGCAGATGAGCAGGCGAAACTTGGCTCTACCCTCCCTCAACCAACGGCCCCGCTAGAACCACAAACACGTCTAGCTATTATTCGCAGGAGCTGCAAACCCCCTTCATCAACCCATTAATCCGGAGGAAGAGTCCCGGCTATCCAAGAAAGACCTTCATGATCTTATCCGATTCCGGTCCGGCCACCATCCCTCCCTCCGAAGATGGCAACATTTGACGGGGAAGTGCGAAGATGACCGGTGCCGTCTCTGCGGTGAAGAAGAAGAATCGGCCGAGCATCTCTGGCTTCGGTGCCCCGCACTCCAGAATGCCCGTTACCACCGCCGACTGGGACTCTCTTTCGGAGAACGACGGAGCCTCCCACACGCGAGCCTAGCACTTCTGAGGATTATCCTCAGGCGTCTCGAGTGATTCAACAACAACAACAACAACAACAGCAACAGCATTGAAAAAGGAACCAAGAACAACAATCTGATGTTTTCTTGATGCACCTTGTTGCGCAACTCTTCCCTGTTCTCCATGCGACCTAACAAAAGCAAAGCCGAGCACAATTGTCAAAAAATAAACTAAAATGCAATCTTTTGGGTGATTGACTTTCAATCCCCTGTGTCTTAGTGTGCAAGTTGTAGTTATTATGAGTTTTGCTTTGGTCGAATTACCTCTTTGCATTGAAAGTTGAAGGGCACAGTATAAGGTCTAATCTCAACTGCCAACCCTACTCCATCCTGTACTGGAGCTACTGTATTCTTAAGCCACATTTGGCTTTATTAGACGACTGTTGAAAAAAATGTAAATTATGCCGTAGAGTGCATTATAAAAAAAAATTGCCCTCTTGTGGACGTTAGGTGTTGGAATTTGGTCACCAATTAAATGTGAATTACTAGGTAATAAACCTTCAATTAACTAAATGTACTCCATGTATGTTTGTTTTTATATTCAAGAAAGAAAATGGAAAATGTCAGATAAATTATCAACAACTGATGCAAATTTATTTCTGATAATTTCTTCAATTCTCTGGAGTTCCGAAAAAGTACTAGTCAGATAACTGGTCTGCTTTACTTATCCTCGCAACGACTTGCATCCAAACGAACGCAGTTGAAAAATCACGCTTTTTAAACTGCCACCCTCACATTTATATAATGTTCAGTTACACAGGTTTCTCTAACATAGGTCATCTGGAGCCGTGGCTTAGTTTATCCCAAAGCCCAATGTCCCCGTCTTCTGGCAACCTGCAATCTTGTCTGTGTGTATGAGTTAAGATCTCAAATTGTCGTGTCTCTAGATATGTTTTTTCGCAATGGAGTCCTCATGCTGAATATGAAGTGTTGTTCGTCATGAAAACGTCGAGTGCAATTCATGAAGTCTAGGGAATTAAAGACATGTACAATAAGTAATATATTAATATAATGTGTGGGAATTATAGAAAGCCAGTGAACACAATCATGTGTCATTACTGTGCACACCACTCCTAGTTTCATTTGATAAATGCTTTTTGTTTAATAAATGCTTAACACCTGGAGCAAATATCAACCTGTTAATGATTGACATTCTGTCACGCAAATGCTAAAGTTAATAATACAAACATAATACAATCCTTCATAGGTAATGTCTTCCTTCTCTCCAAATGAAATTCCAAGGACACAAACATGCACAATGATGTGCTCTAATCTACTACACATTTTAGCAGCAGCTTCATGAATTGAACCTGATTTTAATAAGTTCAAAATTGCACAGTTGGTCTTGAACCATGTCTTGTCACGAGGCTGGCTTAACAACTTTATGGCCTGTACCAAAAATCTTGCAAAATGTTTATTCGTAACTTTCACAGACAAATACAGAACGTAACATTTGCCAATTCAATGTGGCACGGTTTCCATGTTGAAAGTTGAGGAAAAAAGAAGGCTCTAGCCCCAAGCTCTTTTATAGTTATGTTCCTCAATAAGCGACATGCTGTTCCACCACCGTGTCAGAAATGATCCAAGTATCACATAAATGTCTCATGAAAGCTGACAAGTATTCACTCCATGAATGCACCCAGTGGCGCCTGAGGCAGAACACTTGTATTAGTTGAGTTCATAGCCTGGCCATTTGTAACACATCATATTGTAAAACAATTGTTTCATATGACAATAGCGATTAGTAAGGGATTTGTGTTGATAGTTGCAATGAAACTTTCCTGTATGCATTGTATGCATGTCCAAGCCAGAATGTATAAGCAACATTTTCCTATTAAGTAGTGTAAGCAATCTTCTGTTCAAATGCTGAAAGTACAATACTTATCAGGCTTTGATAGTTCATATTAAAATCAGCCTCATTAAAGGGCTTAGCAACTTATTTAAACTTCGTGTGTCATTCAGGATAATTTGTCTAAAAAAATAAAAGTCAAAGATGCCAGTGGGATTGGACTGTATTAGGTAATATTTTTACCTCGATTTTATATGCTACAGTCAGTCTGGTTGACTTCCAATGGGTTTCAGTTTCAGCCCACTGAATCAAATTAAAAACATTAAAAACTGCATTAACTGGACAGACAAAGTTTTCAGAAACAATTCTCAATTTTTAACATAAAAAAGGAGTTAGCCAAGCATTAAAACTGTGACATCCTGTTTGAACACACGTTTAACTTGCTGATGTCAAGTGCATACATTTTTTTAAACTGTAGTGGAAAAATAAAATCATCCATAAATTCCAAGCGACACAATTAAGGCCCTCTAACGTTGCTCATCCTAAGCTCAGACCACTAAGCAAGTCAATGTAATCTACTAACGCCTTCAGCTTCACTTCAATCACTTCTCCTTGTCAACCAACATGAACTGATGGGATTCAAGTGTGCAACACCAGTTAAAACAGATCCAAATCAATGTTCTTTGTTCAAAAAAAGATACCCAATGGGCTCTATTTTTGTAGAGAGAAAAAACGGTACATATTGATTTTCGCCCCCGGGCAAGTCCAGTTAACTGTGTTTTGGAATTTGGTAGACCGCAATGCGCCATGCTGGGCGTTCCGTTGGACAGACGGCGTTTTCTTTCACACCCCTCCGGTACACTTGACAATTTGGCCACTGAAAGTAGCTAGCTTGAAGCAGGTCTAAGTTGTGGTGTGGTTGGTTTAACGCCATTTTGGTGAATTAGATCGAGGTGGAGCTAGACAGAATATGTCATTGTATTTCATGTATAAATATTACAACTTTGTGGGACATTCCCTTTGAATCATTGTTTAAATCAATTCATTGAATGCATTATTATCATCATCTTTATTGCATTTTTTAAAACACACACAAGCACCCCTTTTTGATTGTGTCCATCTAACACCTCAAATTTCCCCATTGTGGGACTAATAAAGGACATCTTTATCTTTATCTTTTATGAATATATGAAAACTCTGTATCTGACAAAGCAAGAAGGAGAAAAAAGAAAAAAGGGGTGGAAGGGTTAACAAAATAAATCCAATTAGAGCTGTGTACATCACTAAGCAGAACAAACACTCCTGTCAAAATATCACATCATCTCAGGTTGGTAAGACACTGCAACAATCTGTACTTTATCCAGCGTTGCCAAAATGCATTGTCTCATCCCCTTTGGGAACGAGTTAAACTTTCACAATAAGTGTCACTTAAAAAAACACTAAGACAAAGCGGAAAGCAAAATAATTGCACAAAATGAATCAACTGATTCTCCTCATATGACAGGTGGCATCGATACATTGTCAAAATGTTCCGAGGGACATTATTAATCGAAGCACATTTTACAGATGATGTGATATGTCGCACACTGACAAAGGGTTTATTCATTTAATGCAGGATAAACATTTTGTGATGTTTCCTTACTTTTGGGGAGAAAAGGCACTCATTTTACATTCGATTTAATTTCCAAACTCCTGTGCGGTGATATAGTCCATGAGAAGCCTCCCAGACTATTGCCTTGACTTACCTTATCTTACCTTACCTTGCCTTGCACCTGTCTTGGCCTCCTTATTTCTCTAGGGTGCAAACACAAGTTTGTACCACCGTAGTCTCGCACCCCAGCAACCTGGGAACACACGGCTTCCACTGAACTCCTGTCTGGCTGTCAGCATTGTCACTTTGCCCACCGTTAATTGCAAGACTTAAGAAGGTTATTGTCCATCGAATGCAGAGACGTGCGCTGAGGCTGCATCAGAAAATGTAACATCTATTTAGTCACATTAAGCGCATGCCACACCCCAATCCCATGGTGATTCAGCCAGGGTTGGTTGCTCTGGTCAGAGTATTTGTCACAATGTCAGCAGTCCTTGTTCCAGCTCTCCCTGGCCACCACAGAGGTGAAATCATTCATCTTCCTATTCATCTCCAGCCTTTAAAGCCATTCATCGTGAGGCCACAGACCTCCATCAATTATTCCAAAGGGAAAAAAAGAGTGAGGAAAGGGAAGCTTTTGAAAGGCAAATACATCTTGATTTAATTGGGAAGCAAGCATGCTCTGGGCTGCTAAGCAGATTTCCCCTAAGATGGTGCTTGAGCAATAACTGATCGGTATAGAAAAGATAGACAAAGAAAAGCACACAGAAAGGAAACAAAGGCGAAGAGAAGAATGCCGACCAAAAAAATAAAAAATACAATTAAAATTTGAGCACCACATACAGGCAGCACAGAACAAAAGCCTTATAGAGCACCAAAAAAATGAATATGGATAGACATTTTTCTCCAGCATAGTGATAAACAGAACATTGGATGGGGATTATTACGTCAAGGGAAAAGGAATGCCAAAAACAGGTTACCTCATGTCCTTTTCTCTTCGTGAGCAACAATATCATTTCACTGCCAGTACGATCTGTAAAACATATACGTCTCTCAGTGTAAAACAGAACAAAGAATGCCAAAGGTGAAATATTTGTCCCTGACAGTCACCGCAGCTCTAAAGCCGATCCCCTGTCATTTCTTATCAAAGCTGAGGATGATGCTTATAGTTTGGGAAAAATGCCTGACACAAGCTCTTTTATGCTGAAAAGAAGTGAGTCTAAACAGACAGGGATGAACATTTCTATCGGAAGGTAAATTATGTCTTTAGGGTTGTTTTTATTTTATTTATTTTACATGTCCCGTATTGTTGCATATTTTATGGGCCATATGGTTCAGATAACGTCCATCTAATCAAATTAGAAGATAAAATCAAGTGGTTACATTCAAACACATTGTCATGGGCAAGGCTATAGGGGGGGCTGGGCGCACCCATCAAGATACTTATGAGACCAAAAACCTTTTAATACCTAAAATGAATATAATTTTTTTTTGTGCTTTTTTTTCCATTTTAGCTACAGACATTGTCTCGAGCAGAGTGTCCCTTTCTGTGCGATGCCTCAACACATCCGCCATATTGGATGTGGCCATCACATTAGCCGTAACATTTGAATATGACAAATTATGTAATATGGTGTTTGAACGAGACAATGCAATCGAAAGTATCAATTCAGTATTAATCCTGAGTTCTAGCTTGATGATACATCTCCAAGAAGCAAAGGAATGAGGCTTCTTCACAGATTGTCCTATTTTACCACATCCTATACAGCTTCGATGTCCATGTATGATTCAGCGCTCAAGGTGGGCTTGGTATAGTATGTAGTGGAATTGTTGCCTATGATAATACTTGCCAGCAAGTGTCTCAAAGGGTGCCACTCTGACTATTGACAGCATGTGGCAGTGCCACAGAAATAGAATACAGTGTGGGGCCATCCTAAATATGAAGCAAAGCAAGTAAGTACAAAGTACTGTATGTAAGGTGGACTGCTCCCAAGTTGAAAGTGACGGTTTAAGGAGGAGGGGAAAAAGAAAAGCAAAACCTTTTTTTCAGGTGTGTGCATGTTATTGTTAATATATATATATATATATATATATATATATATATATATATATATATATATATATATATATATATATATATATATATATATATTATTATTATTAGAGATACTGTATGCCTATTTATATGTTTCCTGGGTTTGGTAATGGGTCGTTTTTAAGCTTAGTTTGTGTTTGTTTTTTTGTTTTTTGCCAGCAGGCATCAGTAGAGGGCAAAATGGACGTCCTCTGAGACGGATAAAAGTGTGGGGATGTTTTTGCTAAATTCATATTGCACAAACACAATACTCCATGTTTGGACTAGTGGTGGCGAATAGAACATATGAATAAAAAAGAAAGTTTTGACTTAACTTCCCCTTTAATAAAAAATGTATATTTTTTCAGTATTTTTATTATTATTTTTTTTTTAATATAAAACTAATCAGAGTAGGAAAAGACAATTGTGACAATGATTGAAGGTGCTCGGAATGATGATGAAATTGTAGCCTTTTTTTCACACGGCAATATTTTCCCAAGGCCTGACATTGAGTAAAAATTCACTTCTCACTCTCTCCGGGTTAGAACAGGCTTTTTCTTTCGATTGTTGTAGAAATAAGGAATTTTGTATTCCCCCCCCACACACACACACACACACGCACACACACGCAGTTAACGAAAATGCAATCTATAATCCAAAATAAAGGTGTCCTGACATTTTCACCTTTCGTTTCCATTGAACTCAACATTGAGAGTGCACAAAACAGTTTTCCTGGATTAATGGAGAACTGTCAGGAATTGTTCAGCGCTGTCTTTTGCTGACATTTTTGTTGTTCAATGAGGGTTATAATACTTTCATTTAAAAGTAGCCATGAATCAGTTCAAATCAGTTATTGATCTGACTTTTGACTTGTCCCATCAGGATTTGCTATTTCCTTTGTTTTGCATTGATTTTATGATGGATTACCTTCCTGACATAAAACACTGATTATATTTTATGGATTTTTTTTTTTAATACTTGTTTGGGATGGCAGTGTCTGAATATTGGTGTACTGTCAATGTATCAAACCTGTGCCATTCGGATGAAAGCCAGGAAGCAACATATACCAATACGCTACACACAATCACAGTCAATCTGTAAATGTGGTTTTTAAAAAAATGTTTGTATTGGCAATTTTTTTTTTCAAACGCAGAATTGCGTTATGGAAGGATAAAAGCAACGTAATGTGTTGATATGTATTTGAACATCTAAGGGTTGGCATAAGATGATAGTAATGTCAAGGTTATATGACTGAATCAAGAGAGTACCTTTGATGAAACATCTGAAAATTAGTGATAAAAATGGGAAATGCATTTGTAGGTGCACCTTAGTGACGCTGTCAGCTCTGCTCTGCCACGACAGAAAAGGAAAGAAATGGTTAGTGGTAGCTGTTAGCGTATTTTCATCGATGTTTATCTGTATACCTTTACAGTAAGCATCAATACTGTTTTTTTTTTCACTCGGGTATTTTATTTATTTTTTTTTGTGTATGGTATATGTACAAAAACATGTCACTTATAAAACATTTTTCAGAGCCATGTGGTACATGCCAAATGCCATTGGCCACATCATTTTTTTAAGATGATTTCAGCCGTTTTCAAAGTTAGTTCTGCCTTTTTATTTAGATTTTAAAATGCATTGATTCAAGAGTTTTTATTCGTGTGGTTGTAGTTTGCAGTGATGTAGACTTGCATTATACTGACAATGCTTTCCTTTTTTTGCAACCTCATTTAGCTACATTAGAGGCAGAATATTTCACATGGCTCTCAGTAGATACAATCAAATGTGTCAATCAGAACGCAGAATTTTATCTTCTTTTTTTAATTCTCATAAGTTTCAATATAGTAAATCTTGTTGCATGTAAAGTGAATTCCTGACTGGACTTTTTTTCTGGGTTTCCTTTTATTGTATGCAAGTGCCAATTGTTCTAAAGTCAGCTTCTGTTCATTAATAAAACATGGTTCTTGGTCCAGGTTGCAGTTTGGATTAATGAATAACACTGCAATCAGTGTGTTTCAATATGTAGCCCCCCGATTAGTATCAAATTGATCACCGTCGACTCAGGAGGTCAAGCTCCATATTTATTGTTCTTTTCTTAATTACAATATGCAGGGCTGTCTTCATCAAGGCACTATATTAGATTCCTCTGATCTTGTCATATTTAACCTGGCTTCCCTCGGGTTTTGCACGTTGCTTCCCTGCACACTCCCAATGCTATGAGCCTTCACACGTGTCAGCACAGAGATGGCACATAATCTATATTTCATAAGACCTTTATATAATTGGTCACAGTATGGGAAGGTCATTGTCATAAAGGTCCCCGAGTTTCCCCTAAATATTTTCAAGGCAAAAGCCAAAGAAATTAGCTCATCATTCAATTATACTATGGGTAGACGAGCGGTTAACACCCGTTAGCAACTTTTTATGTTCTTTCTGTCGGTTCTCTCTGGGTGTGTGGGCATGTGTGGACAAACTCCATGCAAGTCTAAAGGAAAACACAATACATTGATTTTCAAATCCTTTTCACACGATATCAGTTGTATATGCTCATGTTCATACTGATAAACGGTATTGTTGTTGTGAAAATATTCACAAATTTTTAATTTTATGCGTGCTGCAATGTTACTATTGGCTGGCAACCAGTACAGGGTATACCCCGCCTACTGCCGGAGGACTGCTAGGATAGGCTCCAGCACGCCCGCGACCCTTGTGAGGATAAGCAGCTTGTAAAATAGATGGATGCCTTCTGCAAACGCTCCATAAAAGCTGGGACAGGGTAGGCGTGCATGGTATCGACAGTATTTATGGATTTGCCCAAAGGTGGAGATTTGGACCCTCACATCCAATTGCGATAAAGTATGTTGATTATGTCTTTTTATCGCATTCCGTACACACTGCTCAGTGCGGCAGAATGCCCAAAATGACCGTTACTTCACTGTTTTCTGTTGACGTTTGTTGCACGCCACGTGGTGCGAAGCCTACGCTACTTACAAGCTGTGGCTGTATAGCTAACGTTGCTAAGCATGATGCGTTGAAAAAAAATTGTGTCTACGTAGACTAAGTCACTAATCATCGCCTCCATGGCAACAAAAAAGCTACACTTCTGGGAGTAATGTTATGATGAAGATGAAGGGAAGACGGGAATCCATGCTAAATGCTATCGAAATGCAGTAGCAAAACACCCAAATATTTGTCACACATAGTAGGTTGGGCAGTGGAGAGTAACTAAGTCAACAGCAAAATGTCACGTAACTTAAGAAGTCTTTGGGAAAATGTTATTTGATTTGATTCTGCATTAATTCAATGCGGCTACTTCTGGCGTCTGTGATTGGTGGAACTTAATTTTATCAATTTATTTATTTAAATGTTTCCCCTAATTTTATACAGTAATATATACCGTTACTGTGAAGGGTTTCCATTGATACAAGCCTGTGAACGGGGCATGTTTTACCACTGTATTACGTCACCTTTTCTTTTAACAACACTCACTATGCATTTGGGAACTGAGGACACAAATTGGTGAAGCTTTGTTGGTGGAATTCTTTCCCATTCTTGCTTAATGTTGCTCAACACAAGGGTCCTCATTCCTGTTCCTCCTGCCCATTTTCCATCTCACCTGGCTGCAACACACCTGATTCAAATGATCAGATAATCAGCGAGATCTGCAGAAGCTAGATAACAACCCTGATCATTTGAATCAGGTGTGTTGCAGCAGGGATTGATGAAAAACAGTCAGGACACCCCTCAAGGAACAGGGTTGAAGACCCCTGGTCCAGGGTCTCTCGTCATATTTTACGCTTCATAATGTCCCACATAAATTCAATAGACTGATATAGCTCACTTCCGGTATATACTGAACATTTCATAAGCAGGTTGTCTGCCATACTCGTACTTGCTCCTGCGTGGTGATGTAAGTTTGGTACATGCATAATTTTGTGTCTTTACAGAATTTATGAAGTCCTCTCCTTTTACTGGAACCCTCTCGTGCTGCACACTAGTTGTTCCTATCTTCCGGTGCAGATTGCTCTATAACTCAAATATCACATGAAGCTCTATGGAATTGCAATAATTAGCTGCACACTCAATGTGAATTGAGAACAATTCAAATTTATTACTCTGATGATAATTGGAAGGATTTTCCACCATGTGAGATGTTAAATGTCAGGTATTTAGCTGACAAAATCAGACAGGATAATTATTGCAGTTCATTGTCACAGCATGGTACCCAAAGGTGAGGCTCAGAGGGGCCGGAGGTTCTGCTGACATAGACGTTCATGCCTGTTACTTTCCAGCTGGTGGTGTCAGCAGGTGGTTTTGTTTCAGACCCATCGAAACTCAAGGTAGGAGTGCAAATGCTCAGTTGGGGCTGATACAGTATATGACCTCTGTATTTGACATTAGACCTGTTTATCAAAGATGGAGTAGGAGTTGTGTGCTGTTTCTCTTTTTTGAGAGGTATGCGAAGGACATCAAGTGTTCATCACTTATAGTTTGTTCCTACGTCACCCCCTTGTTCCCCTGAACTCCAATTTTATGGTCGTGTTTTGTGTGTGGTCGTGCACATTTTCCATTCTACCTTCAAGGCTACTTGTCTCATTTCTTCACGGATGATGTGATTCCATAAACACAAGTAGGTAAATAGCTTGCTCACATATGAGAATGCTGACAAACTGCACCTTTATTAACCAAGTTTGGGTAAGAGACATTTTGCACTTGAACAATGTTGTACCTTTCAGATGATAGTTGCTTGCAATATTTACTTGAGAAAAATGGCAACATTTTTGTCCTATCTCGATGCAAATTTATGGATGTATTGATCTTACAAATTGTTGCTTGGCCATAAAGCCATCACTGACCTGCACGTTTTTAATACATACATAAGTATTATAGACACAATTAGGTTTGGAAGCAGCGGAAATTGAAGTAAAAATGTGTTGTCAGCTGTCATCTCTGCACCGGGACATGTTTTAGTTAATGAGAGGAAAAACTTGTTGGCACTTTTGAAACCAGTAGAAGGGGGCTTTGGAGGCAGCCAGAGTGGCAGTGATTCATAGTTCAACCCAGAGTCCCTCTCTCCCCAAGTCCCTCATAATTAAAGTTGAAGCATATGGCCTCATGACCACACAAGCTCAGAGGTATCTGCTGAACTTTTTTTGGCATCTTATTTCAAATTGCTGACAAAAATGGTCCCCCTCGCCTTTCTTCAGAGCAGCAGAAACGGAAAATGTGTCACCTTGAGTGGTTACAAGCCACATCTGCCAGCCTAATTATCAAGTTTGCAAGGCGTATTGTTTATGTGGGTATCAGCATACAGCTAATGAGATTTTTGTGGATATTTTTACAAGGAAAAAGTTAATGAACACACCTGCCATACTCAATCAGATGCATATGAAATGGCGGCTTACACTACATGCACGACAATAACCCAACTACGGTGATGACCCTATTTAAATATGATGGTTTCTTGTAGAATATAGAATAAGGCTTTGGACATAGTATCTGAATATCATATCAAAAGAGTACACCTACATGAGGTGAATATGAGACACAGGAAAATGGTTTATCTGAATTTTGGGAGTAAATTATGTACGCGCTACAATAATTTCCACGCCAATTTTATCTTGGAAAGCCGTTGGCCTTAACTTTATCCTAAACTTTCTTACAGTCATTCCAGATGTACATTAAACACAACCAATCAGTCTGTCCTCACCAGAATTGTGATCATGTGCAAAATTCATAGAACATGGATGGATGGGTTCGATCCGGCTGTGGTTCATATGTTCCCTGTATGCATGTGTGGGTTTTCCGGTTTCCCCCCGCATTCAAAAGAAATGCTTGTTAGGTTAATGGAGCACTCTAAATTGGCCCTCGGTGTGAATGTAAGCGAGAGTTGATGTGCCACAATATTATCTTCAATTTAAACTGCACCATCATTTATAAACATCTGCAAAGTCGAATCAATGTTGAATGGCGTATCAGCTGATTAATTTGTACATACCTTTAAAATAATTCAAGATGTAGACTAATAATGGTTGTACAAGAGCAGCTGCTTTTTGGTTTGACATGCCACAATTTCCATCATCATTAGTCAACAATTCATGACTACTGTTGGTGATTAGTCGACTCCCAAAATAATTGTTTGTGGCAGCCCTAGTCTATATTTGATTACAGTATGTTCTTAGTGATAAGTCACCCCTTTTAATTTTCCCCCGTATGCTGTCCTCCAAGCTGAGTCATTCAGGCACAGGGTAGACTAGCTAATGAGGTTCCATGTGCCATAACATTCCTTTCCTACCTGACTCATTCTGTTGAAGTTAACATTGAGAAGCGACTGAAATAATAAATACTTCCCAGCCCTGTTTAAAGTTAATAGATAGCCTTTGGGACTTTTTTTTCAGTCCTTTGTCATACATCCAAAAGGACTGTACTATTCTGATATCACAGTGATTGTGTTGTAGTTATTTAGTTAGTCCGATTAGACTTGGTCCAATTTCGCTGAGTAATGTTTTTACAAGTAACTACATTACAAGTCGAGTTAGACAAAACACTTGGTAATGTGGGGCATCGATTAATGCTATGGAATATAAAGCTTGGTTGGGCGGGAACTCCTATGTAATCTTTTTTTCTACAAATCGATACCATTGGTCAGTCCACAGTTCATTTGATTAATTTAATGGTAAAATACATTTACAGGGTTATTTATTTGAAATGTGCCAGTGAAAGTGATGAGTCCATCCAGCTATGTAGTTGGTGTGTACGTGTGTGACTTCTCTCATCTACAAATCACACTATTGATTTATGTCCTCAATGAATGCAACCAGTGGGGTGTGAGCTAACTTTTCACCAAATAATTTATGCTTGTTAAATGTGTATTTGAAGTCACAATTGCTCACGTGTCTGTCGCTTTCGCAACTTCTATGCCGTTCAGTGAGGTGGCTTTATATCAGGCAAGGCAAACCTGGCTGTTCTAGAAGTCTTTTTTGGCTTCCCGTAAGTTTTTGAAACATTGTTTGTGTCTCCTTGTTACTCCAAACACAATTCACATTCTGATCCTGTGACCAGATCGGGACAGCTGCTTTTTTATTTATTATTAATATTATTTATTTTTTTTTACATTATTGTTCACATTGCAGCGGAACTGTAATCTGTTGACTCTCCGGCTTCAAAACCCAAATCTTTACATCTATCTGTCCCAATGACAATTTTTGATTAATAACATTATTTGGATGGCAGTAAACTATGTCATGTCATTATCCACACCGCTTATCCTGTACAGGGTCAGGGGAGGGAGCCTATCCAGTGGACAATGGGCAAAAGGCGCACTACACCCTGAACTGGTCGCCAGCCAGTCCCAGGGCAGACATAGACACCGTCACTGAGTGGGACCCGAACCCACGCTGCCCGCACACAGCTCGGGCGAATGTACCACGACACTATCAGTGACTAAACTGTACATATGGATAATAATTTAATATATGTGGAAGACATGTATGATTTTTTTTCATGCTCATTTGTAGGACTAGTTTCTTTATCGCATCGTACATTATTAAAGTATTTAACAATGTACTCATGTTATTTTTATCAGTCTTCATCCACAAATCTATCATAGTCCTCATCTTCTGTATGAAAAATGAACAGCTGGGTCTCCTGCCGCACGGATCATCAGATATTATGCCACCTTTTGTGAATACTCGAACAACAGTGGAAGCAGACACATTAGCTTCACAGTCGCTTGATCACACAGTGCCGATGTATGCAAATCACTAGTCAACACACTACGCTCGCGGTTTTACATCAAAACCAAAAGTATTACTCAACTGACTAGCATGCTAGCAAACAATGGAAAAAAACAAACAAGGAACAAAGAAATACAATTAACACAAAACATGTATCTCTCATGCCATTCATATCTCAAGCTCTGCAAAGCATTCTGGTAGTGCTTCATCCTCAGCCAATCATATGGCTGGTTAGAGAGATGTCATGAGTGGTGTGCTTTGGGCAGCGTCCGTTGTGCAAAGGTCAAGCTAACCTCTGATATTTCTTGCTTGCAATAACATCAATGATGAGACAGACTACGAAATCAAGAACAGCAGCCCTTTTATCCAGCTTTCTCCCACACGTACAAATTGGTCTGATGTCAACTGATTGTGGTCTCAAATCCTCACCAACAGGGGATGCTAACACACTGTGAGATGCTCACACACTTGGACAAATTTTTTGGAATTGGTCTACACATAAGGCACGCTTGCATTATAAGGCGGCCCATCCATTTTGGAGAAAAGTTTGGACTTTTGGGTGCGCCCTATATATATATATATATATATATATATATAGATTTGGGGTAGAATGTTTTTTGAAAAATGTCAAAACTGATTGGTTCAACAACTTCGGTTCAGTGTGACTCCTCTGTTTGGTCCTTTCAGAAAGTCTTTCTTTCTACCTTATTTGTCTTGGTGGGCGCTAACCCAAAATGGCAGCATGCTGGTTATGACTTCTTGACACCTCAATAAATCAATCCAACGTCAGCCGTGAGAAAGTCGGTCCATGCCGTCTGTTTGTTATAGCGCACAACGTCGTACAGTCGTAGCCGTTGTTGCGGCGTCTGAGGGGCGTGTTGGGCCGATTCAACATTTACAAGTGGGTCGGGCTGCCGGGTTAAATGAGCACTCTGATTGTCTGTTAGCTAGCGAATCAATGCACTAGACAAGCATAGGAAGTGACAAAAGCGGAATAATTGTGAAAATTTAAGCTATTTCTCAGGAACTACATTAACTTGACTCATTCTCACATCTTTTGTACGGACATAATGGCTGGCTAGAGAGAAGAGCGCGAATACAAAGTAATCATGAAAGATCATGGATGGAAGAATGATATTGAAATTGATTGAAGAATAGTGATGTATCAATTGATAAAAAATGGCTCTCAACCCCAGCTCATTCAGAAGTGGCTATAGTCTTTCACATTCCCAAAGTGATTGTCAATATGTGTTGTGAGAGATAAACAGCGAGGAGAGAACACAAACACACTGCTACGGAATGGTTTAGAAAATGATCAACAACAGTAAAATCTATTTTAACTGGGCACGTTTAAACTTAATTGGCGATACAAATGCGATACAGAAGTTCTAAGTCAGGAAGGGGGTAAAATTAGACTTAATGAAGGTACCAGTGTCTCTAATTCCACTGTTGCTGCTGAAGCTGAATGGATGGAGACTGCATTGTAGCAACATCAATCCCTCGCAAGAGAATATTCCCCAAAACAGGGCAGGTAATTTCCGCCAAAAGAAATTGGATCCGCTCCTCGATGCTGAGGCATTTGCAGTTTGTCAATGACAATCTTCAAGTTATCTAGATGCAGATTTTTTTTTTTTTGTCTTTTATTTGACATTTTGTTGAATTGTGCGTTTTGGAGTCATTTGTTTTTTCACTTCAAATTTAAAACCTTAAATTATTATAAAGTTGGATTGTAATTTTTTATTTATTTAGTTTGAATTCTTACATATTATTTCACATAGGTGTCAAACCAATTTAATCAAAAGAAATTCAAAGAGATGTTTGGGAGCTGAATATGACCAGCCAAAAGAGCCTGATCTGTAAAATGAGCTGGAATTCCCATCACTACTGTAGAATCCCATCCAAGTCGCCTCTAAAGTATGTAAGGCCCTCACGCTGTCTACACGAAGAGGGATTATGAACTTGGGATGTTTGCAAAGTGACGTGGAGTCAAATTAATCATTGTGTCAGACAATGAGAGCAGAACACCCCAGGGCTAAAAGGGAGACAAGGCCTTTCAACAAGAAGAAGAATATCCGGCTGTGTTTTGGGCTCGTTGACTTTAACTAAGGGATGTGAGAGCCATGCAGGCACCGGGAAGGTTATTTAGTGGTGTGCTCTCTCATTGCCGGGGATTCTATGTGTGATTCCAGGGAGCTACTTCCCATAAGAGCGGATAAATGGATGTTGCTGAAGGTGAGGTCGATGCCAGAATATCACACTGAGTGGCTTATTCATCAATTTCTTAGGTCATATTGGACTCTCACCAAATGTTGCATTTTCATAGCATCAACGTAGAGGACGTGTTTCGAGCCTAAATGGATTTAGGTTTTTTGACAGTAAATTTCCAAGTCACATTCTTTTTAATTCTCATGCAGATTGTGTTCATTTCACATGAAGTATGTCTTCTCTTTTCAGCCCCGCTGCCTTGGTTGTCATTATTCCACGTTTGGCTGGAGGATATAGTCGCTCTCAGTTATGGACAATATCGAGATACCTTACGGATGTGCAGCAGCACATGTTGAGGGCAGTAATCCCACAACTGCAGCAGCACACTGTAGCGATGAGGGCTGATCTGATTTATATTCAAGAACTACACTTATGGTCGAGCATAAATGATGATAATCATAAAGTTCAGGATATGTATGAGGGGTCGTGGCACTATCTGGAACAAACGAGGGCTGCCACCTGAATAACTCCAGCTTCACAACCGTTTATTAAAAACCTCCGTAAGTGACATTTTTGCTTACAACATCACCCAAGAGAGAACTGGGAGATTAAAATATACGTCTGGGCTATGCCTAATAACATGCATCCTCTCTCATGTCACGTTTTTGCTATAGTTGTTGATGAAAATTGAAATGTCTTTTGTAACACACACAGTGGACAATGATGCCACCCTGGCAACATTGATACTTATTTAGATGTGTTCATGTTATACTTTGTATGGCTTCAATAAGTCATGGCTGTAAGATGAAACTTGCACATTGTGTCACAATCTGAGTCTTAATGAGTAATGTTGTAGCCACGTTAGTTTGAAAAATAGATAAATAAGAGAGAGGTGGCACCTTTGAGACTGTTTTATTTGACATGAGCTTTCACTGATAGTTTGTCTGCTTCGTCAGGTGAAGTAAAGAGGTACAGTTAAAGAGCTTGTAATATACACAAAGGTGTTTTGATAGTGGTCTCAAAGGTGCCATCTCTGTCATATTAATCTGAATTTAGTGTTAACCACACATGGGCAAACACGAGACTAGACATAGCTTTGCAATCATGATGAATGCACTTAAGAATTGCGATTGATTCATATTTTGGACCTACACAACTCCAGATCCCAGTGAGGTTACATACACTAATTATCCACGCAATGCCTGGACTGGCCGTATGGCAGAGATGGGGTCGTATCCAAGCAGTGGTGACATGCAGAAGTAGTCTCGTTACCAAAGGAGGAGCATGTCAGTGACATCATGCAATTCCTTACCATCTTTGTAGTCAGTGTGGATGGCAACATCTTTCTACACTAAACAAGCAGTGCAGAAGTGACGCGTTCCACCCATGCTAGGCTTTCGAAAGTGAACAAGTGCAGTCACCCAGCTGAGCCGTTATACAAGGGAAAAGCACAGGCGACATGTAAGCCAATTGGCTGCACTTTGCCTTGCTTGACTGCACTTGCATGGTCATCGTTTTGTCTTCTGGTATCCTACAAATAATTGTTATTATTATTTATTGTCAGTGCAGCATATACAAACCAAATAATTGACAGTCTGCTTAAACATATCACATTTTTCAAGCTGGTTATGACTTTCATCCACTTTACTCTAATGCAGAACAACCCACATTCTGCTGTGACCCTTTTCCCCGCTATATCTAAATATTGACATTCCCTGTGCATTTCATTGGATGGTGTGCTGCAGCTTGTGCCTTTATTTGATCTCAAACCAATGACTTTAACATGCGTCTCTCTTCTGCCATCCAATCTACATGGATAAATATTTCTCTGCAATTCTTAAGGTAAAATAAAAAAGATGGCGATATAAGGCTTTGATCTAAAACTGAGCTATGGCATCCAACGCACTGGATGTTCCACATTCATGTTTAACTGCAAGGATTTCCAGTAGTAGAAGTAAATTACTGATGTACCGTGGCAGTACTTTATTCTTGTACTGTGGCATCCACATTGATAGAGTACATTTGTGTATTGTGTGTCATTGCAGGCATGGTGAATTACAGTGAAGTGTCTGGCTACCCCCTTGTGCAACGTTGGAGTCTTCGCTCTGTGCTCTACCATGTCAAACTCAATCAGTGGGTCTTGTCTCAAGGTAAACCACTCTCACCTTTTGACAGTGATTTGTCATTTGGGAAAAAAACTAAAACATTTACAAACGATTTCCTTTCCTACGCTGGCTAACCTGAATTTCTGTGTAATGCGGAATTACCGCTAAATCTCTAAATAATAATAATGCAAATCCACTTTTTATCCTTCATATAATACATTAAAATTAATTAAAATAAAAAATAATCTTCTGTGCTTACCAACACTTCTGAGAAGTGGGACCATGTGAAAAGGGTTTTTGTGCAAGCGTTCACATTACATAACAAATGAGACGATGCATATGCGTCCCGAATGAACCGCATGAAGAGACTATGTCACTCACGATGTAGTGTTTATGGAAGTAAATGTGGTCCAGCGTGCCGGGGCAATTCGATAGGAGGTAGAAATACAGTATTTTGTGGTAATGATGAGGCAAGGCTTTTCGATTAAATTTCATGGAGACGCCACGTCATTGTCCTGTGTAAAAAATTGGTGGCTGAATTATTACTATCACCATAAAAATCCAGTTTATGTTTCATGTTTCAAGTCAATACTGTTACTCAAAACAACTTTGCAGATTCGACTTCCCAGCTCCCTCACTCTCCCTCTGCCTACGCGGAGCACATTTTGGGCTCCGGATGACGTCAATGACTGATACATGCAACTTGGCTTTTTGGCTGCCTATCTAATCCAATCTATCCAATCTAGGACCACATATGAAAGTAGTCCAAGTTGGATTTGGAAAAAAAATGTAATTCACCTGTTCAAAGTGTCGTTTAAAAAAAAAAAATTAAAAAAATAATACTGGTACAGGTCGCATATGGGCCAACAAATCCAATCTGGGTCGCATTTTCCTGCAGTGTGAACATAAAATGTCGACGAGGCATGGCCGTTGTAAAGTCGGAATGTTGCAGGTGGACTACGTCGTAACCTGTAAATACTACATTTTTTCCAGTCTAAAACGTGTTCACGTTACTGTGGAGTTTTTCTGACAATTTACGTGAGGAAGAGAGGAAAATAAGTGTTTGAACACGGTGCTATATTGTGATTTCTCCCACTTAGAAATCCTGGAGGCGTCTGAAATTTTCATCGTCGGTGCATTTCTTTTGTGAGAGAGATAATCTAAAAAGAAAAATCCAGAAATCGCAATGTATGATTTTTTTTTTTTTTACAATTTATTTGTGTGATAAAACTGCAAATAAGTATTTGAACTCTTGAGAAAAAACAATGATGATATATTCGGTACATAAGCCTTTGGCTGCAATTACTGAGGTGAAACGTTTTCTATAGTTGTTCACCAGGTTTGCACACACTGCAGCAGGGATTTAGGCCCACTTCTCCTTAACGATCTTCTGTAGATCAGACAGGTTTCTGTGTTGTCCCGGAGAAACATGGCGTTTCAGCTCCGTCCAAAGATTTTCGATTGTGTTTAGGTCTCGAGAGTGGTTAAGCCATGCCGGAACCTTGATATGCTTCTTGAGGAGCCTCTCCTTATTATTATTAATTTTTGTCTTTTGGATCATTGTTATGTTGAAAGACCCAGCCACGACCCATCTTCAATGCTCCAACTGAGAGAAAGAGCTTGTTCCCCCAAATCTCACGATACATCCTCTCTTGAATACAGTGCAGTCATCCTGTCCCATGTGCCGAAAAAAATCTGCAAAGCATAATGCTACCACCCCCATGCTTCACAGTATGGAAGGTGTTCTGGGGATGGTACTCATCATTCATCTTCTTCCAAACGGTTGGTGGAATTATGACCAAAATGTTCCATTTTGGTCTCATCTAACCACAAAACATTCTCCCATGACTCCTCTATATCATCCAAATGGTCATTGCCAAACTTAAGAGGGGCCTTGACATGTGCTAGTTTAAGCAGGGGAACCTTCAGTTATCTTGCATGGAGGCTCCACTCCCATTGAGATTGACCATCATGTTAAGCTTTTTTGCTTAGCAATTTCTCCGTAGCCCTTTCAGGCCTGGTGGAGTTTATTGTTCTGTTTCTGGTGTCAGTTCTATGGTCTTGGCCATGTTACAAGTTTGAGTCTTACTGATTGTATGAGGTGGACAGGTGTCTTTATGCAGCTAATGACCTCACACAGGTGCATCTAATTCAGGATAATTTATGGAGTGGAGGTGGACCTTTAAGATGGACTAACAGGTCTTTATACTTATTTAATACTTATTTGTTGCTGTATCACACAAATAAATAGTTAAAAAACTCATACATTGTCATTTTTTCTTTTTAGAGTCTCTCTCTCTCTCTCACAGTGCATATGCACTTATGATGAAAATTTCAGACCCCTACATGATTTCTAAGTGGAAGAAATTGCAATATAGCACGCTGTACTTGTATATAAAATATAGCGCTTTGTTTACTCTGGAAAATTTGATACTCTGGGTTGTGATTCTCTGAGGGAAAGTGTAGCCCTGTTGATAAATATTTGTCATTGTTTGTTGTGTGTCACATCAAGGTGAGAGCCTCATCATAACAATGGATGATTTGTTTTATTTGGTACACTGTCAAAGTGGCATCTGTCACAGGTACCAAGTGAGCACATGGATAGCTGAGAAAGGGAAACAGAGAAAACATCATATGCACCGTTTTTTTGTTTTCAAATACATAGCTCTATAGAATGCCTTCAATGTCTCTTTTTGACATAGTATACTCTTTTTACACATACAGTACTCACAAAAAGCTGTAAGGGTTTGTGGAGGAGTGCAGAAATAGGGAAAGGCAGATTAGCGTTCAAAAAGTTTCATTGAAAGCCCAATGCATTAGGAGGTGGAGTGAAGTTCAGACAGGGTGGCAAGCAGACCGCAGGTACGGGGCTCAAGCAGACAGGCAAGGCAGTGAAGGCAACTAGTTTTGTGGTCGCTGAGTAAGACAAATAAACTATTGTATGTATCTAAATTTTCCATTTTCTGAACCGCTTCTCCTAACAAGGGTCGCGTGGGACTGAACTGGTTGCCAGCCAATCACAGGGCACACATAAACGAACAACCATCCGCGCTCACACTCTCACCTTGGGGCAATTTAGTGTGTCCGCTCAGCCTGCCATGCATGTTTTTGGAATGTGGGAAGAAACCGGAGGAAACCCACCCAGGCACGGGGAGAACTTGCAAACCACACAGGAATTTAAAAACGAGACTTCCTGGATTACCCTTAACATCACATGGTCTACTTATTATTTTAAAAAAATGTTTTTTTCTAGATTTCACTTGCAATTTTTATTAGTCACTTTGGTACATTTCTCAGATCAGAATTGAAATTACGTCCCGTGTATTCGTCTGTCGTGGTGAAGAAGGAGTTGTGCCAAAAGGTGAAGCTCTCGATTTACCTCTACCTGAGCTGTGGGTCGTGACCGAAAGAACAATACCTCGGTTACAAGCGACCGAAATGAGTTTCCTCCGCAGGATGTCGAGGCTCTCCCTCAGAGATAGGGTGAGAAGCTCGGTCATCCAAGAGGGACTCAGAGTCGAGCCACTGCTTCTCCATGATGACAGGAGCCAGATGAGGATGCTCGGGCATCTTTTAGGATGTCTCCTGGACGGCTCCCTGGACATTATCTGTCCCTATAAACGTCCCTAACTGGGTTAAGTACCCACAGATGCCCATGTCATTGACAGAAGTACGCCCAGCCTGTCTTGCGTGTGTAATCCGCCAATATACTGTGTCAGAATGTGCGGGTCAATCGGGAGCAGAGCCCACCCAACAAAACGCTTGAGGCAGAGACTTCTAAAAATATACTTTTGATCACCGTGGAGCCCATAGGTTAGTGAGGGACAACCACATTTTAATTTCTATTTATTTATTTATTCATTTTTAGCCGATTGCACATATTCTCTAATAATGACAGGACACATTACATTAGGCATAACGTCCTATGCAATCACAGCGTCACATCAAAACTAAATCACAGTTAAATGAATAGCTTACTAGCAAGTAATGAAACAACTAAAGTATAATAAATGAGAAAAGAAGAAATGTAATTGACACAAAAGTCACATTTTTCAAAAGCAATTTACATCTTTAGTGGCGCAAAGCATGCTGGCAGAATCCCCCAGCAACATTTTTTATTATTTAATTTTATCATAGTAAAATTGTTTTGAGAAATACCAATGCTGAGTTGCTCATCACTATGACATTAAAAATATAAAGAAACTGTCTGTGATCGTGTCAAGGAGTGTTTGTTGTTTTTGGTTTAGTATTTAGTTTCATGTTTTTTCCTTGTGTTTGGTGAGTCTTATCATCTTCATTGGGTCCACCTGGGTTTCGTCTACTCAAGCCCCTGTGTTAACCAATCAGGTCCTTCCAACCCTTTGTTTGTACCCCCCCCCACTCTCGTTCTTGTCCGTGCATTGTTCCTGTCAGATGTCCTTGTCAGTGTCCATGTCCGTTTTCTTCAGTCAAGTCTTTGTGTTTTGTTGCTCCTGGTTGTGTTGTACTTTCATGTTTTTTTTTTTGTTTTTTTATTTATTTATTTATTAAATACCATTTAAGTTTCCCCTGCCTCGCTCACCTGTATTTTTGGGTCCTCCTCATCCTCAACCTCCACGCCAACCAGACAGAAACAGTGACGTCATTTTTGTTTGATTGACAGCCAGTCTTATCTGCAACAGCCAATTACGGAATCACTCAAAATAACGTTTGGTACGCAGGCGTATGAGCGAAAAATACGTCAATATTTGCATGCCAGAGTCTGCAAACACCTAAGAGACCGCTAAAACCTAAGAACGCAAGCGCTTTAAAGGACGAAGATAGACGGTGGATGGAGGGCGATTATTATTATTATTAAATTTTTTTTTTTTTTTTTAATTCGGACAAAAGTGTAAGGTCAGATGGGTGCTCCTATCGCTGACAGCAGATGCGCATCGGACTGGCAAAATAGGGTAAAGTGTCCATCTCTGCGGATATGTATATCATTTTATTTTCCTTGTGTGTTCACTGGCAGCCTGTCATATTCCAAAGCTTTGTTTCAGAATGGCACCAATATATTCTGACAGTGTGTGCCTTGCACACCTCATAAGCTCAGGGAACTGCTGATAGGTATTTAATCAAGCAAAGGTCCCTTTTGTCTCGCTCTTGGCTATTGCTGTCATTTGTACTGAACTTTGCCAGGATGATTTTTTATTTCATGGAAATATATATGATTTTCCCTCATGTTCCTGACTAATGGAACAATTCTATATATACATGCATGAAATGCAAATGTGCCACCCAAATAGTATAGTTTCCATTCTAGCTACTAATTTAATACATTGATAATGATGACGGTGTTTCTTATAGGTTGTGCCTCCGCGGGAACATCCACTATTTGTTCATATTGGTGTCACTCTCTGCCCTTCTCTGTTTCTGTCTCTTCCCACTTTCGCTCATCATATTTCAATAGCCACCAGAGGGGTAAAGATTACAGGGGCTTTACATTTGAAAGTAAAAGGACCATTGCTCAGCCACATAAAACTCTGTCTCTCACTTCAGTGGATGCCTAATTTAATTTTAGAGGGGAAATAAGAGCAGGCGCTGTGTGTAAGTTGAGTTATTAACATCATGTCTCCAGGAAATGATTGTGATTAACCGCTATTGCACTTTTGCTTTTCATTATTTGGTGAGGTAGGGCTCTGTAAAGCCCTCTACACCCCAATTCGACGTCGGGCGTCGTGGCCAAATGTCGCGTCAGCCGAAAAGTTGGCACGTCGGACCATAAAATGAGCGAAGAACAAATTGCAAATGCCGGCGCAGACTCCAACAACTCCGGACGTTCTGCGCATGCGTGAGAAGTAGTACCACTCCATGCCATCAGAGGCGATAGTCAATACGTAACCTTTTGACGTCAATGTCCAATAACGGCGGTCTTGAAGGAATGTGGTTAATTCGTCTTTGCACTCTTCTGTCCAGCTAGCCGTTATTTCCAAAGAGGAGATGTGAAAAGTGAGTGAAGTTGATTTAGTTCTTGAGAAATAGCTTCAAATGTCACCGTTTGTCCGCTTTCGTCACTTCCCATACTTGTCTAGTGCAATGGTTCGCTAGCTGACAGCCAATCACAATGCTCATTTGTCCTGGAAACCTATTTCACACGTTGAATTGGCCGAACGTGCCCCTCAGACACCCCAACAATGGCTCCAACTTTCCGACGTTGCTCGCTAAACAGACGGCCGATGTCGGATTGGTGTGTTGAAGCTTTAAGACTGAGCACATGGCAATATTGTTCGATTGAAATATGTGTTAGATTCAACATACATACATCTATTTTTTGTATGCATGTCCTCATCAGTGATGCGGATTTTAGGGTTGTAATAATATTGGAATTGTCATTGTATTATGGTTAGATTTTGTTATCTTTAGTTTTTCATATTTTTTTCTTTTTAAGTTTTGTTTTTAGTTGATATATTAGTTTCTTGTGTTTTAATTGTGTATTTTTTGTGTGCAAGATTAAAAAAAAAACATCACGGAAAGTATTGTCTAGTAATAAACTAAAGAAAAGTTGTTGTTTTTTTTTTTATTTTTAAAACAACAGGTATCAGGTAATGTATTAGTGTCCACAAACTTTGAAGTACAATAAGTGCTGTGCATACTACTTTGAAAGTGAGATGAATGAATAATTAAATAAACTTAAGTTGGTCTCCCTTTCTTTCTTTCTTTGCCAACTTTGAAAGTGGATTGGTGGCTCGAATTCCTGTTGACAAATATTCCACACATGACACTAAAAGCCACTTGCACACTTTTTATTTTTTTTTGTAGTATGTGTGACTCATAGTCAAATTGGATAGATAGATGCAAAATAGTGAATCCAGATCCATTCTAAGCTTTTTTATTAACCGTAAAGTTTTGAAATGGATACAGTATACTGAGAAAAATATTCTTAACCATGCGCGCCTTTTCGTTCCTGATAGTAAAACAAATGCAAAATGGTGGCCAATAGTGGTATCGGCCGCCGTTGTGAGTAGCCCATACCTGGAAAAAAGGCTGGTTATGGACCAATAGCGATAGCTGGTACCGGTACGCGCTTATCTCTAATAAATACAGTATTTTGTGAACCATGGCTTCGGGAGCACGCAACGTTTCTTTCACCACCCCACACCTTTAATAACACACCTGCAACAACATGTTAATTGATACTTTTAGTAGGGCATTTTTGATTTCCATAAACGTTTTGGTTGCTGTCATATTGAGAATTTATAAAGTTGATGAGATTGACTTTTTCTCCTTCACATCAACAGAAGAAAAATAAAATAAAATTAATCGAATTGACATTGTGTAGGAACAGATGTGGGTGGATGGCCAGCTAACATAAAAAAATGAATATGTAACAGGAAGACAAAAAGAAGCCTCTTCTACTGATAGATGTAAAACTCCAATCCAAATGATATTTCAACTGTATATTTCATTTTAATTGTATTGAAATTATCATTCTCATTTTCTTGCTAGCATTCAGCTCAGCCATCCATTCACTGGACGGGGCAACGCAGCGGGGCGACTTTGTATCCATCCTGAAGGAGTTTGGGAACCACTATGTGCAGGAGGCCATGTACGGGTTCCAAGAGTCTTGTACTATTTGGTACCCCAACAAACAGGTTCAGAGACAACTGTGGCTTGAGTACCAGGACATCAGCAAAGGTAGGTCTGTACACACAATGTGCTTTGTGGATGAAGACCGCTATGTGCTTTTGTGACTGTGTATTAACATCGATGAACACAAGCTAAAATCCTGCAGTCATTCACGGATTTTGACTGCCAGTTTGTGTTACAATATAATTGACAGTGAGTGTCAGCATGAATTGAATTAACATTATACAATATTCGGTGTTGTTAATTATTTATGTTATGTTGGCGAAGGAGCACGGTGCAGTTTTCTGTGCTTCTGTCTCAAACATGGAGAGAAATGAGGGCTCATGGATGGCTTTAGGAATTGGATTCCTGGTGGTGGGAGCAGCAATGGCGAAGGTTCTCTCCCACCACCATTTGTGTTTGGTCCTGATGGGAGGGGACAGAAGGTTAATAAGGCTTTGGTGAAGCAGAGGTGTGCTCTGTCAAGTAGGATAGAGTCCGGGTATGGAGGGCTTGGTAAGGTGTAGAATTTTGAAGAATGCATTTTTAACAGTCAAGTCAAATGATAGCTTGTGTATTAAAAATAAAATCAAGTCATCCTTTTTGACATTAACAAAAAATGTTTTTATATTTAAAACTGCGTCTTTATGGATTACCCATCACATAAATGGTCTTTTGTTTTTATTTAAAAAATATATATAGTCGTTCTAGATTTCACTCACAGTTTTTCTCAGTCACTTTGGTACATTTCTCAGTTCAGAATTGAAATTACGGACCCTGTATCAGCTGTCGTGGCAAAGATGGAACTGAGCAAAAAGGTGAGGTTCTCGACTTTCCGGTCAATTTACGTTCCTACCCTCACTTGTGGTCACGAGCTGTGGGTCGTGACCGAAAGAACAAGATCTTTGTTACAAGCGGCCGTAATGAGTTTCCTCCGCAGGGTGTCCGGGCTCTCCCTTAGAGAAAGGGTGAGAAGCTCGGTCATCCGAGAGAGACTCAAAGTCGAACCACTGCTCCTCCGCGATGAGAGGAGCCAGATGAGGTGGCTCAAGCATCTTATTAGGATGCCTCCTGGACGCCTCCCTGGTGAGGTGTTCCAAGTATGTCCTACCGGCAGGAGTCCCCGGGACGACCCAGGACTCGCTGGAGAGACTATGTTTTCCGGCTGGCCTGGGAACACCTGGGCATCCCTCCACCAGATTTGCAAGACATGGCTGGGGAGAGGGAAGTCTGGACTTCCCTGTTGAAGCTGCTGCCTCTGCGACCCAATCTCGCCAGATAATGGATGGAGAATTTAAATTAACAAAACAGTAAGCACATTTTTCAAAACAAATTCATACTAATAGCAAAACATCAAGGTTACCATACAAAATAAATTTTCTATCTCAGAATGCTTAGTATGCCTCTCACTGAACATGTCAGTGCCAGAGGAGTGACAAGTCTTTGCGGCATTGTGTCCAGATACGATGATTGCTTAATGTTGTCAATATAACGAAACAAATTTGGGATTCTTGATTGAAAGTTCCACTTTTTTTTATGAGAAAGATTGATTGCAAAAGACTGGGTGAGATTTGTATTTCACTTTTACAGTTTACACTGTAATTTGTTGACAAACCATCACATTGTGATACAGTCAGAAAACAACTAAAAATATTTTAAAAATGTGAACATAGTTTCCTTAGGTAAACATACATACAGTTACAGTGCAGTCTTCCGACTTTTCTTTATTTTCTTTAATTGCTATGAGTCATTTCAGAAAACTGGTTTATCTTCGGTTGGTCTAATGTTTCACACATTTCCCTTCGTTAGAAACAATTCATCAGCAACTTTGATCCCAGAATTTATTTCAACACATTTACATGGATGTGCCAAAACATTTGCAACTTGTTAAAGTAACACGATTCAATTCTGATCTTAGATATGTACCAAAGCAAATGGAAAAAAAAAAAAACTGTTACATATTGTTTATATACATACAATAAAGGCAGTTTTTTCTGACCTAACATATAACACATAATTGTTTATACTCTACTGGTAAAGCTTAACATTTATAATATCCATTATTTATACAAATTCACATACACGCTAAACTGGACTTGCTCCGGAAGGAAAATGAAGATGCTTCTGTTCTTTTACCGAGCACAGTCTACATTCTGTCACCAAATTAGTTGGTGTGTCGGGGGTGTGGCCGCTCAGTGCGCTGGAATGTCCAGAGAGGCGCATTGCGGTCCAAACACGCGAGGCCAAACTTATGCCAGCACCAAAAAAGTTGCGGCCAGTTATGCGCCAAGCGCATAAGCGCCAACCACTAGAATATGGCCTTAAATCTTCAGAGGCTACTTTTAATCAGACTACTACATCATATCTAATAATGTGTGAGATTACTAGTGACTATAAATGGCAACCAATATTGGGCAACACTCTACCTAGTCATATATTACCGGCATCACTGTGATTAATAAATTAACATTGATCTGATTGTCTAATAATAAATGATATACTTGTTTTTTTTATTCTCATAAAATTCTGCTTATGTATGAAACTCGTGCAATACTACAATATACAATATAAAGTATTTCTATATAGACTAAAAGTTATCTCTTTTGAAGCAATGTGAATGTAACACATTTTACTGAAGTGGGATGCATATGCAAAATATTCTCGCAAAATAATAGCAAGTAATGACACCCACAATCAGAAATCTTTCGAGCAAATGGTTTTTTTGTATGTCTTCCAGCAGCTTCACCTTACTGACACCAGACCTCTCAGATGTTGCCATTGTGTGCAGCAGTCATTTATATCATGTTCACATTTCCAAGGACATGATCGTTGTGCTGCTCTGTCTTGCCTGACAGACGAGAAGTGCCACACTCTTCTTTTTAAAACACTTCTAATCCACCAAACATTTCACCGTGATAAATAAAAAGCACATTTTCCCTTTTCGCCCTTTTTGTAGGCTTTGCGGACGGCACGGTTTCAAGGTTTGATACAATGTATACATGACGAAGTAGCAAGGGGTTTCTTTGGAGTAATCCTAAGCTTTTCTGAATCATAGATGTACCAATTTAAAGTCCAATGAAAACTTATTGCAAATATACGATAGACATTGTATTGTTTTATGCTTATGAATACTTGTGAGTGTAGTCATTTGAGGGTTTCGTCAGGGCTCGTAAAAGGTTGCAAAGAATTTTGTACTTGTGCCGTGCTGTTTTTTGTTTGTTTGACATTAAAAATTGTCTGCAACTGTTTGCAACATTTTAGGAATCCTGACTTTAAGTGATGTATACAAACAATTAACTTTTGCACACATTTTTGTAAATGTTTGCGAAAAACAAATGGCGACTATCAGATACTATTTGGGACAGTAGTGTATTGCCAAGATTAGCAACTATTTGCTTCCACTTTGCCACTGTTTGGGAATCTTTGCGACCTTTTGACTTTTTCTTTGAGAAGTCAACATTCGATTTCAACAGTCCACAGTGGAATCTTTCTTTATATGTTGCGACATAAATGACTCATGACCACAGGTGCACATAGGTGGTGTGCCGGTGCGCATGAGCACTGCAAATTCAATAATGCACTCCAGTTCACGTTTGTCAACGTGGTTTTGCGTACTAGAATCATGCAGCTCAGTCAGTGATCTTGACTGGCTCTGCAGCCACCTTTCAAAGTCAGCCGCCAAAACAATTGCTTCTGAGAGCCAACTTCAAAATAAAAGCTAAGTTAAGCTATCTACAGTTGACACTCGCAGTGTAGTACATGAACGACCATTGTTGTGGCGGCGTGGGTGACTCTATTATAAGTACATTCGCCGTAAGAGAGAGTGGCCAAACACGTCATAGAGAGCGACCAGTGAGATTGTTATCTCCGTGTAGCTCCAACGGTCCGTCGAAGTATATCCGTGTGGTCTGCTGTGCAAAAAAAAGATTGGCCACTGTGACTGTCACACTGTTGTAGAAAAGTGTGCTAAGCTAACTAGCGGTTTGCACAGTCCCGTATTGCATGTCAGAGGTGGGCAATTATTATTTCGAACTGGCCATACTACTCCACTCAATTAGCAGTGTCAAATATTAACTGAATGAATTTGTATAAAACAATAATAAGACATTTCTACACATATTAATAATGAACCTTGCCCAGATATGTTAAAGTTCATCCATGAGGTGTGGGTCACTTTAGGGACACAATTGGTACACACACCAGACATACTGAGGTCGCCATTGAGATATAATGTGAATAATTACACGCGAAAATTGGCTTTCCCCCAAAAATCCGAATTGAGCATGAAGCCCTGAATTCTTAACATAGCCATATTTACTAGAATGAGAGCCTTTACACACCTTTGTTTCTAAAATAATGTTGTTGGACAAATCTCTCCCAGGCTAGAACTAAGACTATGCAAACCTAACTAATACTATTTGATTAGACATTATAATCAAACACTATGTCTCTATTAAATAATAATGTTTTTTTTTTTTTGTTATCACATTGGTACTGAGTTGCTTATAATCATGGGCGGTAGCACGATGGCCTCAAAGTTCCGAAGTACAGATTTTGATCTGGAGTTTGCATGTTCTTCGCATGCCTGGGTGGGTGTTCTCCAGGTATTCCGGTTTCCTCACACCTTCCAAAAACATGATGGTAGCTTGATTGCACACCCTGAATTGTCCCTAGGTGTGTTTGAGAGGACTGTCCGTTGTTCGTCTTTGTGTGCCCTGCGACTGGTTGGCCACCAGTCCAGGGTGTACCCCGCATACGGCCCCAAGACAGCTGGGATTGGCTCCAGCATACCGGCGACCCTCGTGAGGAGAAGCAGCTTAGGAAATGGATGGATGCATGTTATATTAATATAGTACAACACGCCAATAGTCTTTTTCATAAAAATTTCCTAGACTCTGTCTGTTCTCAATCAATGAAGTTTTTCTTATTTTTATTTTTTTGTATGGTTACATTATGTATCGCATTTTCCGGACTATAAGGCACATTTTTTTTCATGGGTTTGCTGGTCCTGCGACTTGTACTCTGAAGCGACATACATGGAGAAAAAAAAAGGAATTTCACAGACAGCCACGGGAGGGTATGCTAGTCTTATGCACCTATATTATATATTGCATGCTCCTTACAAAGATATGAAAAAAAAAATACTTCTCCGACAGCCACGAGAGGGCATTCTCGACTCATGTACCAATATCTTCGACTCCTTACCAAGACAACTGAAAGCTATTTAACACAAATGGCCCTCAATAGAATCATATTTTGCAGACTACAAAACTGCAAGTAGTGACATTTTCAGCCGAATAACGTAATCTAGGAGCAGAGAGAACGTTTGGAGTGAATGAGAAACTTGTTACAGACTGGCGAAAAGGGAAAAGGCTACTTTTCCTGCAATGAAGAAAAAAAAATTACAGAACGCTTTGATGGCCCCAGCAAGTGGAATGAGTTGGCCAGTGGTTACTTAAACAACGCGGTGCGAGTGAGTCTTTTCAACAGTGCAGTTACAGTACGTCTTCTCGTTCAGGTATGGATATCAAGGACTTTGCAGGAGCACCTTCTTAGTGCTTCCGCTTCATGCAACGCAACTACCTCTCAATCAAAGCACAGAAAGCAGCGTCCCAAAAACATTAACATGAACAATGGACAACTTTTCTGGTCATATTTATATTTTGTTTAGCTAAGTAACATTCTTTGTGTTAGCATATCTTATATCTATTCAGTCAGTTCTCGATTCTATTATCAATGCTATAACTCGCCTCCCAAGATGAAATGTCTGTTTTTGATCTGATATTTTGTAAAATAAATCACCCGTAAAAATTTTTATTTATACTCCTGTGTCACTTGTAGTCCGGAAAATCCGGTATGTCTATAATTAACGCCACACGTGATTTGAAGGACAAGATGTGAATTTAATCAAAGTCCAGATTCCTCCGCTTTGTTTGAGTGGATTCTCATAAATCTGACATGTACCATTTTGCAAGTAATTTTATGCATCTGCTTTCTGGGGGGGACTCAAAAATATTTGGCCAAATTGCATCCATCTATCCCTTCTCTGTACTCCTTATCCTCATTAGGTTTGCAGATGTACTGGAGCCTATCCCAGCTGACTTTGGACGAAAGGCAGAATACTCCCTGAAGTTGTCGCCAGCCAATCCCAGTGGCCAAAATAAATACTTGTAAATATTACCATACTTGTGAACCGTGTCCATGGGAATATTCCTGAGTTTCCCTTATGGACACGCTTTGCCAAGCTTCTTCCGCCGTCTTCTTTATTTGAAGGTGAAGATCATAAGACGTATGCCACTGGATGAATACATCAGGAACAAAGAGCACTTATGAACTACTGCCAAGCACGTACAACAGGTCCAATTAAAACCTAGCTTTTAGTTACAAAACATTTGTCAAGATTGTGATGGTGTGTAATTGTGATGCCATTTAGTGTACTGGGATTAATAAACAGTCCATTACTAATCGTATAATCCACACTCTAAAAATAATTGGGTCAAAAATAACCCCATTTTGGTTAAAAAATGGACCGATTCACAAACTGGGTGAATTTGACTCACCAACTTGTGTTGTTCTGTAGAAAGAAGCCCAATTATTTTGGGGGTTTTCATATAAAATGTATCTATTTCCTGGGTTGATTGAAAGTTGGGTTTAAATTGAGCCAAGTATTGATCCATTTTTGACCCCGAATTGGGTTACTTTTGACCCAAGTATTTTTAGAATACATTTTCTGCACCGTTTTTAATTTTTTCTGACATACACTGTCTTTTATTAACATTGATTCAGGGCCACATTTAAGTGCAATAGAAGCATGTCAGGGAGAAAGTCAAACATCTTTCAGTCAAAAGTGGGCTATCTGTTTTCAGGAAAATAATTAGATTTCAAAGGGAAAGTGTTGAAATCAGAGTCATATTTCTTAATCCCCTTCTGGCATTGTACAAACGTCCTGGCCTTTTGGAAGGAGTAATGAGCTCGCTGGAGAGTTTGATGATCCATGTCCTCAGCCTTTGCTCCAAATATGAGAACTGCATGACTGCTGCTTCCTTTTGTATTCAGTGATGGGCAGGCTGACCATTTCTTCTTCTTCTTCTTCTTTCTTTTGTGAAGTTTTTATTTGGCTGATAAATATGCAATACTCTCAATAATTAGTAGTATAGAACTATTGTTTTTTTTTTTCAAGCCACATAACACTGAAAATGACGTCAAGAGCTCTTTTTTAGTTTCATCTCTTTTTCTTGTCACTGAAGAGCTCTGAAGCAGTGTATATCTGGGATGTAAGATTCAGGCTTCTCATTCACATATCAAAAAAGCGCATGAGCCGCTGGTGAACATAACAGAAGCTTTTGTGAATTCCCATGAATGCACAATGGCAGTGTGACCTAAATGAACCGCAATCTCAGGAGAGAACATAACTTTAATTCAAAATGTATAAATCGGGGACCAAGTAACTATGAAGCTTTATGTAGTAAGGCATGTTTTTTTTCTTTCATTCGTATTAGGATGTGTTGCAGTTGCTGCCAGTGTTTTTATTTAAATATAGTAGTTATGTGTCAACTCATGTGCTCCCTCTATGGTGGCAAAGAGACCTGACTGTGTGAATTTTTTGAATATCAGAAAGACAGTAACTGCTAAACTGATGGAAAAGATGGGCGGGATGTGGTTCGGGTTTTCACCACGGGGCAACCAAAATCTTCGAATCAGATCATTGTATGATGCAAACTGTGCAATATCTTGGAATAAGATTAATGTTTTTTAGTTCGTACAGGGGTGCCCAACCTTTTCTGACCCAAGATCCATTTTTCAAGCAGCCTACCTCCTGGAGGAGAGATTGCTGCGGATGCGCATATGTGTAACCAGTGTCATTTTATTGTTGGCGCGTCAACCCAACTCGTGACTCAAACCCACGCCGCCATCATGTCACCATATCAAATGAACACACGCAGGAACAGCTGTGACTTGGAACAACCATCACAATCATATGCAGAACAAACAAACTTCACTCAAAAAGATCCATGAATCTTATTTAATCGCAGTAATCACATGTACAAAGTACTTGTTAGGGCAGCAAAGTGGCACAAACAATTATCAGCTGCTAACTCAAAGAAATAAGAGTTGGGCTTTTATGTGCTAATGCTAGTGTGGTATCTCGGTTTGCTCGTCTGTGTGAACTTTTCATTGGACACTGGCCTCGTCCCATGTCCCAAAAACGCGTGCTTAATTAAAAACTAAATCACCCGTATGTATTACTGTATTAAAGAGTGTTTAGAGAGAATCGATACATTTCTGTTTGCAGGTTAACATCGCTGTGATTGACATGTGATCAGTGCAGGGTTTAACGTACCTCTCACCTGGGATAGGCTCCAGATTCCCAGTGACCTTGAACAGGATAAGCAGTATGGATAGATGGATGACTGAATTTGTCACCATCTCTGTATGCATCTTTCTTACTTTCTATCTCAAAAGAAATGCTGACCTCGTTTTCCAACCTCTGCTGCACCAAGTCACTTGTCAGCTGTTTACCAACCTGCAACACAATGGCGCGTGCGGGTATGTAGGTGTGATGACACTGCTGGCAGCCATGGAAAAAAGCTGTCTTATTTTTTTTTTTCTTTAGGCATGTAATTTTAACAAAGAAATCTTGCTTCAGGAGTTTGTGAGCAATGGGGTGAACCAAAAAAGACACATCATCTATTTAGCTAAGATTAGCAGCACCTGTCTTGTTTGTTTACTATTAGGAAAACATTCGAGATTCTCGTTTAATAGTTTGCTTTTTACACTGTAAATTAGCCACGGTAGCATTCCTTGATTGGTTGAAACGAGAGGTGTTAAATTTCTTTGGATTGGAAATATGGTTGTGTTTAAATTTAACAATGCTTACCACCCATTTATGTTGCTTCATTCATCAAAGCAAGTGAAGGTAGGTGTAAGTAATTAATCCCCAAAAATTCCCATGATTAATTGTGATTAATCACATTTTTCAATATTTTTTTGGAAGCGGGTATTTACTTGAATGACATATTAGAATTAATGCAAAATCACCAAATATGAAGTATATTTATTTGTTCTAATACCTTTCTTTGATTCTTGAATATAATCTAAATGGAGAGATCCTTACAGGCATTTCTCAAAACTGCCCACAAGCACCACACTCCAACAGTGTTGGTTTGCAAGGCCCAGTGGTAACTTGAACAAGGTCTTTTATTCTGAGATGTACTAAAGATGCACAGCTAATATGTTACACTATTTGCAAAGTATGCAAATTATTTTTTTAAGTAAATCAAACTAAGTTAACTGAGTTAAAAAAAAAGATTTATTCCCCGAGTTGACACTTTAATTTTGACAGCCCTAATTAATCAATATTATATCAATTCATTCCTCAAGGCAAGCGTAGTTAAGGCAGAACTTTTTTTTCATGCAACATGAGTACACTTGACCAGTTATAAAGTGATTAAAAGCGATGTACTGAAGTGAGCACGTAAGTGGCTATTAAATGGCAGCAGCAGGGAAGATCTGGGTTGGATGTATTCGGTGGTAGGGTGGGGGTGGGGGCCGTAGTTTTCGGATTGTCATTTTGCCTTGAGAAGGCAGGGTGATAAATGTCTTCTCCTTTCTCAGTTCCCAGGGAATTCCTACAAAGGAGCAGTCTTATACCTCGAAAGAATCTTTTTTTGCAAGTGTTCATTTATGCATAGTGTCAAACTTTAGCACGTTTTGCTCTTCTTTTATCAAGAAGAAATTGTTCTTAATTTTAATTTCTGTCAGAGATTCGGAATTACAGTACAAGAAAACCAGTCCTCCCATAAGCCCTGAATAGACTCACCATTTTTAGTTTAAAAATAGTAAATGAAAATTATGGACAGACACTCAGTGACCCATCAAGAAAATCTATTTTCTATCACACCTGTCCTCATTTGGGTCATAGATAAGTGGAGCCTGCCAGCTGACTTTGGGCAAGAGATTGATGATGTCATCTGACTAAAAAATAACCCCTGTTGTTAAATGTGTGATAAATTGGCGTTGTGCGTTGGTATATATGTAGAATATGTTGTTGCAAATACTTTTTGAGTTCCAAATGGCATGAAAACGTTTCACTTTTCAAAGACGAGGACATTGTTCCTCCTGTCCTCATTGCTATGTTCAACGTCAACTCGGGTTTGTGTTTTCACACATTTCCCAGCGACCCAAAACCATAAAGGAGATGGAAAGTTGATATTTGACAAGACAGTTTCATTATTACACCTCATATTAAAGTCGGCGGTGGTCGAAGCTTCTTCCCCCTCTCAGCTCCGCCGCTGCTTAGCTCCAGCTGAGCCAGTCACTTCTTTTCCAGAAACTCGAGCTGGGAGCATATTGATACTGCCAGTGTGGTTGTCATTATGATTTTATTATTTATGATGTATAATGTTTTCATAACCCCTCTTTCATTGTTGCTTTATCATACAACGAACATAATGACTTACAGCTACAATTTGTTTTAAAAAAGTTAGTTTGAAAAATTTATGCAAGTTTCGGTAGACAATGAAACTGCAAATGGCTCATTAAATCAGTTACGGATGCTTCAATCTCTGTTAGTGAGATTACAGAGGCAATTCTAAAGATAATTTCTTTCATAACTAATCCCAACACAGTCAATTTTGGCAAGTTTGACTCTTGTCATTGTTGTCATTATGCTTTTAGAAGTTACCATGCCACTTTGCACCAACTGTGGACATGACATGACGCATTCATATAGTCCATTATGTATATAGCTTGTGAAAACTCAAAATAAAAAAAAAGAATCCCCCAAAATTTGAATTTAAAGTCAGCTGGGATCGACTCCAGCTCACCTATGACATTAATGAGGACGAGCGCAATCGGAAATTGAAAATTTTAGATGCCTTACGTGATAGAAATATAAATGTTGGAACTTTCATCATGCAAAAAAAGTGCTTGTGAACTATAACAGATAGGTGCTGATAGTTACAAAGAGAAGAAGTTTGCAATAGAACTTAACACTTTGAAATCTAGGAAAGCTTGAAAGAAACGTAACTAAATAAAATAGATACTGAATTATTTTTTCAATTTTTTTAAGCAGTAGTATTTTCAGATATATTTTCAAAAAATTGTTCCTTCTTATTCTGTACATAATCCTATCTAAAAATACTTCCGGTTAACAACACATACAGATAGAGTTTTAAAAACAGCATGTTTTTGTTTTTCTTCTATCTCAATCATTCAGATAATTGGAACGCTACATTTTGCTATGCCCATTGTCTTGGCCTTTCATAGTTTCCTTGTTCATTTATAATAGTGAGTCTTGTCTCTATACTTTCCTTGAGATAGTTTTCAAGTGTCAGAAGCGGGAAGAACAGCGGTATTAAAAAAGAGTTGAGAAAATCTGTCAAGTCAGCTGAGACGTCTTAGTGGTAAATCCATCAAAGTCTCAATTGTCTTCACAATTGTCTGAAATGATAAGCAACACGCCAGCTATGCAATCTGCCGGTTCCATTTCTCTCTGCAGTCAAGACATATTACAAAGCTGTATGTCTTTTGCCATTGAGGCATTTTCATTCTTTCTGCATTGAAGCAATGATTGCATATTATGTATGTCATTGTCTCTTTCGAGAATTAAAGAGTAAACAGTGATTTGTTTGGCACTACTTGTCCGTGCAGACTAGATGGCTGGCTGATCATTCTTTGTTTACAGAGAGACAATGCCTCTGAATCCAGCTAAGATAATATTTGAATTAAATTGCGGTTATTAAGGTCTTCTTCTGTTCTGATAGTACACGTAACGAAAATAGAACTGATTATTTGCTGCTTGATTCACCCATGTGTACGTACGTACTCCATGTTAGACGTGGGTGAAAAAATTCCTTTACACGGGATCCTGTTGTGACTTCAGCACAGTAGGCAACATCCTCATGACTCAATTTCTAGGTCTAAATCCAGATTATTAGTATTTATTTCCTGTTCTTGGCTGACCTCTGTAAATCTCTTCTTGACAAGTTGACTTTGGCCCTGAGTGCCCACGTGGTGCTGTTGCTGGACCTTGAATAACTCTCAGAATGGAATAAATCTAAATATATGCGTTGCCATTATGGCCACTTACGGCCCAATGTAACCTCATAAAATATTCACTCGCATAACCAATCATTATGCTTCAAATGGATGTCAATGGATGGAATACACTCATGCAAAAAGAAGGCAATCAAAATAATTATATACAAATAACAAATTTTGTCAAATTGGTAAAAACAAAACAATGGAAGCAGTTTGTTTTTATAATTATGTTTAACCATTTACATTTTGTAAGACGATAGTAAAACTATCACTCAACATAGATACAATATTCAGATCGTTATATCACCGTACCGTTTGCACTGGAAATGAAACCAACAATAATCAACTAAAACTTTATCTTTAGATTTTCAGTTTAACAATTTTAACTAACTGACCAGATTAGTTTAAAAAAGTATGCCCACAATATAGTTTGGAACGAATATAGTTGAACTTGGATGTGAATGATGATAAGTAGAGAGAAAGGAGAAAGAAATGAATATCTAATGATCCCAAAGACCAAATCAAAGCAAATGGGCAATTTGCTCTAAGGTAAAGGCAAAATTATAGCAAATGTGCATATATGACTGCTAGTGACGTTGCCTATTAGTGTTTGTTGATGATGTAATTTCTTATGGATTCAGCAGAATGAACTACAAAATTAATATCGTCTTGGGATCGTTCTTTCAGCTACGTAGTGCAAAACTCTTAGGAAGAAGAAGATAATTGGCAAAAAAGATGAGCATATTCAAGTAAGTAATCTTAACCAATCTTAACTAATCAGCTCTAATCAGCCTTACACCAAAAGCAGCAACTCAATATGGTTGTGGTGAAGACCTTGCAAATCTTTTTTAAAAAGAGTTTCTCACGGACTAGCACTAATCTCAATGGTTGTGTATTTAATCCAAATAAAAGGTACATTTAGAAGCAAAGTAAAGGAAGCATAAAAGTCTGACTTGCCTTAAAATAGAACATTTCCCAAAACTGTGAATATTTTAGAAGAATCTCAAAATACAGTAGGTTTGAAAAAGAAAAAAAAAAGAGTCATTGTTCGGTGGGTACCGCATGCGCAAAGGTCTGTGTGATGAAGTCATGGTCGAAAAATATGAAATGAATCTTCAAGTCAGTCTTCACATTACTTCTTTTTATTAAGGCAATTATATTCTTCTATTTTCAGCTCATTCCAATGTTTAACTCCATAAAAATGAATACAAAAGTGCCTGTATATTTTCCCATTATAAGGTAGTTCTAGTTTTGTACATTGTTTGGACAGTTGTAGCGTTTATCGGAAGGTTTATTTAATTAATTAACAGTGGATTACTTTTACTGCCTGCAGTATATTCACCTGCCACTGAGGGTACTACATTGATATTTTTTTCTTTATTCGATATAAAAGGCTTAAACAGACGAAAAATGAGTGAAAATCAGTCATTAGTTGGAAGGCTGCTCCATTCAAAAAGTTTGAGTTCGTTTTTGAATCTCAGAGGTTCATAATTTTTATTCAAGCACAGACATTGTACACACTGCAGTTTTAAGAGGTAAACATTTATTCTTTAAATCAATGGGAATTGAGAGGAAAACGACATGAGAAAACTAGGGGGGAACGTGGAACAAAGATGAGAATATAATAGAGTGAAATAAAAGAAAACAATAAAAGCAATTAAGATGAGCTTGGCGCAAGCTCGTGTTAACTTTCTCAAAATTTGGACATGTGGCTCCCTGACTAACTTAACCCCTTTTAAAACCAATTCTTTGCACCAATTTTGTGTTGTACAAAGATAATGTGCACTCACTGATGTCCTTGCTTGGGATGGATGAGCTGTGAGATGGTAGTCCTTAGTTGAGCCTTGCAGTCGAGCTGACCAAGTGGTAAGGACAGGAGGTGTCGGGGACAGTTGGAGGTAAAAAGCAAAACTGTAAAACAATGAGACAAATTAAAAAGACGGTCTTGTGTCGCATGTTCAGACGTGTGGGCGCGGTTCACTGGGCTGCTTAGCGTCCCAGGCTCTTCTGCGGAGGAGCACTGGACAGCATTCTGAGTGCCTGCTGTGGCCAACAATTTTGATAGACTTGGTAGTATGCCTTCATGTGCAGCTGTTTGTCTTTAAATTCACCAACATCGTGAACCCATGTGGTCAGCAGAGAAGCAAAGACCACGTGCCTCTGGTGCTTAGCCAATAGAGAGCAGGGACCAAAAGGTAGAGGAAGCACCAAGAGAGACCAAAGAGATGAGCTTTATCTTCTGCGATGCTCAAGCCAGGCCCCTCCTGCAAGGCTCATGAGTTGTTATGGAAGCGTACTCATGGACACACCTACTCGGTAGAATTTTGCAGACATCAATTAAAAAGGGAGACGTAGACTTAATCGCAGACACATCTTTGGTTATATATTTGAAATGATACTTTATGTTTAACAAAACTTTGAAACTTAACAAATGCTCAATCATTTAATCACGAAGGACTCAGAAGCAAATGACACATTGTAAATCAAAGCTCTTCTGCCAATTCATTAATCCAGATAACGCACAAAAATGATCAGACGTTAAACACATGAAACCCATTTGCAATATTTTTTGCTTTTCTTTGCTATCAACCGTTTTACACAAACACTTCCGCATTTGTATGTTGCAGTTGCAAACTGCTTATCCTAGTTTGTGTTTAAAACATAGAACGATACATGCAAAACTAATCTGAGCGAGGCTAGCGCTAATTTCTACTGTGCACTGCAATGACCCAGATGCACGGATATGCAGAGTTAAAGGGATCTTTGTTATAAGTCAGGGGTTGGCAACTCCGGTCTTCACGGGCCGGTATTCTGGATGTTTTATATGTCTCCCTGCTCCAACACACCTTATTCTGATCATTTGGATCAGTTGTGTTGGAGCAGGGAGACACATAAAACATCCAAAATACCGGCCCACTAGGACGGACAGTAGTTATCCACCTCTGCCTTAGATCATTCAAAAGCTATAAATTTGCATTTCTGAATAGATGATGCGTTGTGATAATTTTAGTTTTTGGGGTTTCAGAAATGTTTAGAAACATATCTGGTACCGGACAAGGTATCGCCTGCTTCTGCACATTTTGCTTGGCACCACTTTGTGCGCTGATTTAATCCTGCCTTTTAGACACAGTATGTAAAGATGCAAAACAGAGACCCCTGAAAGTTGACTCAGGTTTGATAAATTATATGTGCATGCTAAATTAAGATATTTTCATACACAGAATGGGCTAAATTAATTGTGTGGCAGTTTTGCACATTTAGACAGTAAGTTAGTAGGTCAATTTCCACATATGTTTACGTCAATGTTATTTTCATAATCTTCACACTTTCTATGTTCCATCTTTGAAATACTTTTCATTACTATATCTTCCTAGAAGCCAGTGCAATGGAACGTTACGGCTCAACCATTGGCCTTTTTTATTACTCGTTTTTGAGTTTTCTAGCAAGATCTACAAATGTAACGACGGAGAAAGAAAATGTGCAAAACCTCAGATCATATCAGGCCGTAAAGCCTCACACACCGGGTTATGCTCTGATTGAAGACAACAAAACAGCTTGCATACAGCCAAGCTTGCCGTGAAAAATGTAACAAAAGAAGCAAAATGGGACAAAATGCGCACGAAATGTGGCAGAATGTGAGCGCAAGATACCACACCTGAGTTTTGTTCCAGCGTATGATGTGCTATCATGTTTTCTTTTTATGTGTGTGTTTAGCCCGTTTTACTTGAGCCGACAAAGTTTCTCATCCCCACTGTGGCTGCCTTGACAATATTTTTGATACCGTATTATGAACCAGTTTTGTCCATGATAGCCTGCAACTTGTTTGCCACAGCCGTGGGAACATAATGTACATTTTTGTGCGGCATCACAATGTGAACTCAGGCTTTTCTTGTTGAAAAGACATCAGTTCGTTCAATAGTTTCTTTTCGTGAACACAATGCAGCATTGATATAGGATCATATTGATTACCTATCTTTTGAGCAACATCTTATTTTAATTGCATTTTACCAACAACAGAATCTCTGGCTATATTTGCCTGATTATGGGAATATTGCAGAAGTTACACCAGCTAGGATCCAAGAAATCTTGAGAAAAAACATTTCCAATCTTGATTGACGTTAGATTTTGTATGGAACATTCTGTGCTTCTGAAAAGAAAAAAAAAGGAGCAGATGTGTGTGGGCACACTAACTGTTGTTTTGGAAATGCAAACACACATTTAATTTGATTTCAATTTAATTGCTTGTTGCCTGAAGACGTTTTAATGAACACTGGCCTATGAATCAGCCAAATACATAATGTCCAATGGCCAAAAACAATTTTTAGCTGCAGTGTCAGGATCCAACTTCAGCCGAGCAGCCAGTGGAAGACTAATGAATTAAAATTGAAATCACTCTCTGTCTTCATTTCCAACTGCACTTATCATTTGACAACTGTGAGTCATGTAGGAATTGTTTTTAAAATATTGCATCCAAACAGACAATAGATATAAAGTAGATATTGTCACAGCCAATGTAAGTTAGTGAAAAAGAGTGAATGCATATTTTTTGAGACCTCAATATATGACAAAAATGGCGTTGTCCGATAACAGTTTCATTGAAAATAATGTAAATGTGTTGGTATATTTTAGATATATGTTAATCTTTTTCTCCTCTCACAGGTTCAGTCACACTTTGCAGTTGTAATGCATGAGAACAACCACACAAGGATTGAAGGTTTTCGAAAGCATCTGCTTTACTTACAAAGGAAACACTTTCAGAACATTAACATCATTTTATCGTCATTGTTTTCTGATGCCTATTACCACAGCTGGTAATCATCAAAACTGAACCTTGACACATGAGGTTAATGCCCCATTCATACATTAAAAGAAAATAAAGATGGGGGATTTTTGTTTAAAAAAACAGCAGTATTCATTTTCCCATTTTAATTTAAATGCAATTTATTCTACTCAACAAATACAATAATGCAATTTAATTAACACTCTGGACACCAGATAGAGAAGCAGACCAAGCACAAGCAAGCGAAAGCAGAGAGCCTGGGGGTAACAGTGCCTTGCTCAAGGGTTGCAAATTGTTTTCAGGCACTCAGCACAACCATTACAAGCCCCCACTGCCCCACCTCTACGCATACAGATGAGCTACTGCTGCCCTAATTATTCTAAGGATGAACTGCTAAGGCGTTCCACGAAACCTTCCTCAAACTCCTAATTTGTGAAATTCTCTAAACATGAACCAAAGAGGTTGTTTTGATCATAGTTTGTTGGTTACTGTTGTTAGCTTTTTAGTCAGTCAGCAGAATTATGTAAAAACCGATTTCAGAGGAACAGCAGCACTAGACACTGGAAGAAGCCGTTATATATTGCTGCAGATCCCAGAAAAATAGTACAATTTAATTTTTGCTGTGATGTCTTTCTTACATTAGGGCAGTGGTTCTCAATTATTTCCTGAAGAAAGAAAACAATTTGCGGCCCCCCCACCATTTTTTTATACATTTCGTACTAATGTACATGTTCTTTGTATATTAATGTTAGATTGTCAATAAAATATCCCTTAACAAAGTTAAATTGATAAAAAATATATCATTTTGAGAACGACTATTGTGAGGATCTTGAAACTCTGTGGTGCAAATATTGATGCAATGATAAATATTTACTGTACGTTTTTGTTTTTTGTTTTTTTAACTTTATTAACATGAACAAACCAAACAGTTATGAATACGTTTAAATATAGAAAAGACAAAAAGAGCCAGGGGGATTTGAAACAAAAATTCAATATAAATAATATATAGCAACAGTTTTGTTGTCTATATGTTTTTTTTTTGTTTACAATCCGTTTGACGTCGAACCTCTTCGTTGTGATGACGTCAACCATTTCCGTGTTCCTGCCTGAGAGCGTCTGCTAAATTGCTAACGTAGCCGTCATCTTATTTTATGTTTAGATACGTAATGGTTGCAATACATTTCTGTTCATAGCTGCTGGCTCTCCGCCCAAACTTCTGTTAAAAGTCGAGCATATAGCAAAGCAATTCATTTTAGCGATTAGCGCGCTTAGCGCCTCCTTGCTTGCCTCCTCGTTTAGAACGCTACTTGTTTGCGGAGTCGTTTATTTGCCATCACGTAACTTGTTGCTTCTGCTGTGCGCGGACTTACATATAGTTCAAATAAAGACCGTTCTGCTGCGGCGCAAGATAGCTTGGCGCGGTGCATTTAAGTAGCGGCGAAAGAAATCACTTCCGGGTCAACGAGCGACAGGGTGACGCTTTTTTTAAATCAGTACTGCGTGAACTAGGGGAACAAACTGCTTTGACGAGCTCAAACTCGCGTTGTCTGCCTTTTTCGGTCCCAAAACTGTTCCCCACTGTCCCCAGCGCCCCCCTCAGTATCGCACCGCACGTCCCACTATTTGAGAATCACTGCATTAGAGCTCACAAATTAAGTTTCAAGCACTTTTCTGCTTCATCTCTGCTTCTAGCCGACACGGTGCCACATGTGATGCTACCAACCAATGAAATTGCATATCCCCATAAATCAGTTCTTGCCCAATGTTTCTGTAGGAATTTGTTGCTAGATTTACTTTTCAGATACATTGTCTTGCATTGGGGCGTGTTGTGCGTTTTTATTTATTAGTTTTTTTGTTTAGAGCTTATTAGTCAACTTCACTTTGCTTGCCATGAACGGGAATCATCCTCTGAAAATGTCAGGATCACGTTCATTTTAACACACACGTCAGCTGTCAAAGCTAAATGCATATGTGCTCCTTCACTGTCATTTAAAACGCTTAGCAATATATGGTAGTTTGCATTTTAGAACATAAAAAATAGAACAAGATATGCATTATATTACTGCTGTTTTTTTTTTGTGAGAATTCTTTTTGGTCAAAGAGTTAAATTTGATGGGCAGGCTTTAATGTGCTTTAAATATATTTTAAAAGAAAACAACCCGGAATTCAAAGCAAAGCAAGGCACAGATTAAAACAAAATACTTTTCATGTGTTAAGAGGATTTTTATTCAAAGCTGAAAGATAATTTGCTCTCTTCATTCCAATACATTATTATAAAAAATATTGTCTTTCTTTTTACTTATTAACCATGACCAGAAACCATGAAAAAATGCTGAGCTGAACTTCTTCACTTAATTTTTCCTCTTCCAAATGTCACAACAAAAAAAGTACAAGTAGTCCATTTATTATCGCCAACTTTTATAGAGTCAAATTTGACAGCAAATTGAGTCTTCCTGGGTGGCTGAATTGCATGTTCTCCCCGTGCCTATGTGGGTTTTCTCCGGGCACTCCAGTTTCCTCCCACATTCCAAAAACTTACATGGTAGGTTAATGGCACGCTCAGAATTGTCCTTAGGTGTGATTGTGAGTGTGAATGGTTGTTTGGCAGAATGTGTAAAAACTTTTCACATAAACCTGGCTACTAATTGCTATCGGAACAATGGCTGGAGTGAGATTCTGGAGGTCATGCCGAGGCAGAACATGAACATATTGTGCACACCCACAAAAAGGACAGCCACTCAAACGGACATAGGCAGTTAAAACCAAGACAAGCACAACATATGCGAATGATCTCAACTGTTCATCGATCCCATTCTAGTTGGTTGCCAATTTACCGTGCGTTCCTCACTCTTTCAATGCCAAAGTGTGTTATGTTGTGCTCTCTCTGGTGGTATGAGAAATAATCATTGAATATTGTTGGAATCCTGCAATTAGATGATGGGCGAGGAGAAAGGATGACAGAGAGAAATAGAATGTACATTGGACATAAGTAGGCTGGGAACGCACTTTAACGGCTCAACGTGAATGCGACTGATTTTAATCATTTGTTTTCAAATGAAGAATTTGATGATAGCTTACTGATTGTCCTAGTTTCTTTGTCCAACTCAGTCAGGGCTAAGGTGACGAGATAGACGGGATACTCGCGATCACATAGCCCTGCTTATTACTGCAAGTGACCAAAAACATTAATTAAAATTCAACTATAAAACATGGTTCTATTTGGAGAGTGAGAGCGAGAAAGAGAGACTGAGAGTTCAATTTGTGATATGTGGTTTGTGACCAAGGTTGAGAAATCAATTCATGTATCGTAAATGCCAGCATGTGACAAAACACACGGCACTCATGAATAAACTGCATTTTTTGGGTGGGGGTTATGAAAATGTGACGAACAGAAAGAAGCAAAGTCCACTATTAAGTTTTGTTGTTGTATAAGTATAGCCAAAACAAAGGAAACGTGATTGATTAATTGTCTTGCCAAAGCTAAGCGACTGGATAACGGCCCACCTCAGCCCAGAATTTACCTCTTTTCACCAAAGCTTTCCCGTTTCTTTTCCAACTACTTAGTTGCTTGAGAAAGGCTTCTCTTCAATTGTGTGTGTTTCTTTCCCAGAATGCCAGCGTTGATGTTTTAGATAGCATGAGTAGTTTTACTTATAACAATGCACACAGCCTGTTTCCCTATTTATTATTTTATAAAATGTTCTTGTGCAATACATTTTTGACTGAATCATTAAGCACAGCTGTTTTTTATTCTTGGAATTTTTTTTTTAGTGGAATTCCAACTGTATAATATTAGTCTTGCATTTCATAAAATAATTTCTAATCATATTAATCACGATTAAAACCTGTGCCTCATTTTTGAACCTCCTATAATGCTGGATTTTAATTTTGGTCATGATGTTGTTACTTGGAGCGAGGTATTTTTTTATTTTTTTGGGTGGCACTTGGTGTAAAAAGTTGTGTGAGACAGAACATCATCAGAATTGTGCACAACTAAATCATTTGTGTTTCCTCAACTCCACCTTACTGGATAATGGCTATTGTCAATGCCCTGGAGAAAACACATTTATCTCTCCAAATTTGCCTTTTAACGACATGAAAAAAAAACATGAATAAATGGCCTGTTCTCAGAAGTGCCAGCCATAATTAGTTCCTCATCAGGTGATTGAGCTAAACCTCTTGCTGATAGATGCTTTCCACACAGCATTTACAGTAAAATTGTGCATCAGAGGCTTAATATCTCAGTTGTGTCAAAATGAAAACATTTGGTTTTCATATCAAAAACTAATAGAACAATGAGATCACTATTTTTTCCACACACACCGACACACACACACTCATACTTTCATTTTCAGGTATTTGATTTAGTTTCACGTCTCATGAGACACACCTCATGTTTGAACCAATCAGTTTTGCATGGATTTTGCAGGTGTGTTTTCTTGCTCAGGTGGAGCCAATTACATTGATTAATAAAAAAAAAAATACTGAATAGTTACACTCGTTTCAAACTTGGGGTTTTAAGACTCCATATATACTTGTTAGAGGTATTACCATCATGGAAACCAGAGCGCTGTCTAAGGATGAAAAACAAATTTGAGGCTGTAAGGCAATGGAAAAACCATATGGCTGAGGCCTATAAACTTGACTAAACAATTTTGAAATTGTGTTCTGAAAAATCTGCGATTTGCTGGCAACCAGTCCAGGGTGTATCCCACTTACTGCCCGAAGACAGCTGGGATAGGTTCCAGCAGGTCCGCGACGCTTATGAGCAGAAGCGGATCTATATAGATGAATATTTTGTAAAATTTGTTCGACGGTAAAAAGAAACAAAAAAAAAAAACAACCCACTTTCAAGAGCTGCATGACCTGAACCCATTGATTACTTTGAGTTAACTTTGAAAGTTCTGGCTAAATCTTTTTGCCTTACTAGTAGATCTTTCATATTAGATTTGTCTCTTAATAAAATCAAATCAAATTAAAACAAAAACAAACAAAAAACAAAAAACAACAATTACTAATATTTTAAAAGCCTAATTGTAAGGTCATGCATTGGATAATTTGAAAGCTTTATTTATTTAGATCTTGCAATAAGAGATTAACGTAATTCTGGGACGATAAATCACACTTTAATTCAGAGTTTGGCTTGTCCGACAACGAAATTTAAATGTGACTTGTAAAATTAGAGCTCGGACTGGCACCCAAAATCCCTGTTTCGTAATTGTGTTGACTTTCTGTGTATTACTGCCACCTTCCTTCCACCAGCGGTAATGCACTAAAAGTATAGAGAAGTATATATAGTAATGTGTGACCTAAATTAGTTGCTGGCAGGGCTGCCTTGATCTATGCATAGGCACAGGGGCTAAACATCAAATATAGCCCACCCTACCCCTCGCCCCCGTCCTCCTTTAATAGTTTTGCACTAATATAACTACACATACCCCTAACCAAATTAGCACATGTGGTACACTCCTCCGCCTATAAAACTTGAACAGATCAAAATGGTATTTAAAAAGTAATAGCACGGGGGTGCCCGGCCTCTCTTTGGCCCGCGCTGCTTCCCACCCGCCAGGCAGTCCAGCCCTGACTCCGAAGCAACCTGGTTGATCTTATTGGTCTACTTGTCTCAAAGATTAAAGCCATGCAAGTCTACGTAGACGTGGCCCGTAACCTAAGGTTGTACCTTCCAATTTGTATGATCACAAGGACTCACCATCGAAGTGCTCCCCCATCTGCATTTTTATAGTCATAAAATGCACTCCTGGTCCATCTGTGAAATTCCCACCTGTCCACTCATTATTTCCTTTATAACATAGTGAGATGTGAATTGACTTGGACAGAATATTGACTGAAAAACTGTCGCCGCTACGGTCCTGTCAGCTTGGCTGTGTGAACGAATGCATGCGGGATCAGTCATGTGATCCAGTCTATCGTATGGGTGTGTGATTTGTCCGCAGATGGCACGATGCTATGACTGAAAGATAAATAAACAAATGGCAGAATAGTGTGGAATTTAATGGCCTCTGATAGGCCTTTTGGCATTAAACTATAGTCCCCGTAGAGTGAGTTTCTTTGTCAACTTTTGCAGCAGCTAAGTGCCTGACAGAAAGTTCAACAAGTGGCATGAGACATTTAAAACATGTCCATGGCGCTGCAGAGAATTGCCTGTGAGTTGGTGAACTCATGCCAAGAATAGAATTAGAATTAGAATTAGAAATCCCTTTATTGTCATTGTACTCAAGTGTGCAACGAGATTAGAGGGCTCCCCTCTCCAGTGCAATACAACAATAATACAGACAAATATATAAATTAGATAAATAAATAAGAGAGTGCAAAGGAATTCAGTACTGAATAGGGTATATAAAAACACATCACAATGCTGTTCTGCAAGGTAAGGGTGTTCTCGTGTGTGTGTGAGAGTTCAGAATGGAGACGGCTCTCGGAAAGAAACTGTTTCTCAGTCTATTGGTCCTCGATTTGATGCATCTGTAGCGCCTGCCAGAGGGCAACAGGTCGAACAGGTGTGAGTTTGGGTGGGTATTGTCTTTGACGATGTTGAGAGCCCTTCTGAGGCACCGGGCGGCCCGCGGCGAGGCCGACCTCTACTTTTTTTTTTTAAATAAATAAATTGCCAGTCAAAAATCTGACTTATACTCCAGAGTAACATGTTTTTTTCTCCTTCATGATGCATTTTTTCAATAGCACGACATATTTGGGGACAATTTATAGTGTGAAAAATGTAAGTGCTTTCCATAATAGGTTAAATTTTAAAGCTGAGGACAATTCATCCACATTTTCTATAGCGCCTGTCCTCATTAGGATTGCAGGTGAGCGGAAGGCTATCCCAGATGAGTTTGGGCACGAGGCAGGGTACATCCCGGGCTCCTTGAGGACCATGGATACTAAAGGTAGAAATAATAAAGGTGCCAGGTGAGCCTTGAATGACCAGGACTGAGGAAACAACAGATCGCCCACACCAAATTAGCCTCAGTAACGCCTTGAATGTCAAAAATGTCATTGGACTCCTGAATTTTGACATTTTCTGAAAATGCATGCATTTTTCATGTGCTTCCCTCCTACCATCTGTATCATGATGGCTTCTGGAGGTCCAAGTTAAAGCTGGGCAGACTGCCCTCACCCCCTATTTTTTTTTAAATCAATCATACCAGTACTATCAGTTTTTACAAATAACCAGTGCTGGGATTTACTCCCAAGGTCACTATTAAAGGACAAAATATCATAGTATAGTGTAGTTGCTGGATAATATCATGATTTATTGACATTGCAGTTAACCAGTGCAGTCAGCTGTTTTTTTAACCACGCCGAGTTGAGCTTTTTTTAGCGCATGTCTGCATCAGTCTGCAAAAAAAACAAAAAAGATTATTTTGCATTTTACATCATTTGGAATGTCCAGCGATTTGCAGGCCACACACGAATAAATAACTATTCACACAAATATAGACAATACAGTCTTCAATTAACCTAACATGGACGCATCTGGGATGAGGGAGGAAGTCAGAATAGTGGGAGAAAACTCACGCAAGTATGGGCAGAACATGCTAACTCAACTCAGGAACACCAAAACTAAGTTTTGACCAAATTACTGTTATTTTAAAAAGGAAGATGTAACTTTTTTTTCTTCTTGTAAACAAAATTCTATATTTACTAAAGAGACATAATTGGTGTGCTGTACATACATGTATACAACCATTTGTATAGCTGATCTGCGGTCTGGATTTCAAGTGCAGTTATTTAAGGCGGTCGCATAATTATTATTACTTTGTTGCATCCTCCTTTGCTTCTTCCCCAAATGCATTTTACGTGTAAATGGGACAGTTTGCTCCTATCCATTTTAAACATATAATTTTTCCCATGTCCAGCAGTTGACTTGACCTTTTCTTTTAAGTCTTTTTACATTCCGTGGCAACTTGTTGCTCTGGAAAAAGTGGTTAGATATTCCAGATCTTTATATTTTATTCATTATGTTATTTGTTTACACTGCATGGTAGAGTAAAATGTCAACGTTTCCTTGCCCTTTGCTCTCAAACAAGCATTGAAGAGAAAAGATAACTTGTAAGTGAGTAGTCAGTTCGCTGTGCAAGAGATGCTCAAGTTTTATGTTGCTTGATGCATGTATAGATTCTGGCCACAAACACTGGCTTTGTCAGTTTTACCATATTTGTGAATGCAAAGGTCAAACAGCGGAACTAAAAGGTGACTCTTCCATAACAGTAATACTAAAATAGCAAGTATGGGTGAAGGGTCGATGTAGAATAAAAGCATATTTAGCACTGCTAAATTATATTTTTTTCATTTGCCAAATCTTTCTAAAACTTCATAACTATGTGGCGATTTAAAATGGGATGGCTTTCAGTCCAATCAACTAAAACCAAACTGTGGGGAAACAAGACGCTCCGTCGTACAGGGAAGCTGTCTCAAAAACTTGCAGGCTTGCTGTTCAGACTAAGTTGTCACTGTTTGTTACTGCAGGAGCATTGTCTTCAGAAACCATCTGCTCACACTAAAAGCAGAAGCAGACAAAAAAAAGCTCTTTAAAACAAAAAAATAGATCTTTTTCTTTCTTGAACTGTCACAATACTAAAAACCAATCTTTGAAAAATGTCAAGAGAAGACGCTTCATTAAAAGTATTTTTGGAAAAATAAAATGTCCCTAACAGGATTTAAGCTCCCAGGTAATAGTCAGTCAGTGACACAGAGACATACTTAGACTACATTTTGCCTCTTGTGTTGACTAGATTGAGTAATTGCTTCCCCAAACCACAGTGTCAGCTATGGAATGAGATTGCAGTATCAGATTAAACAAATGCTACAAGAGGATGCCGGTACGATAACATTGGGAATATGCTGAATGGCTGTGTACAAATACAGTTCTTTATGTTTTATTTCCTTTCTTGACTGTGGCAACAATGTGACTGACATGGACCATCATGAAAAAAAATTTCGTTGGCATTTCTTTGCAGCTTTCCTAGCGATTTGGTCTGCTCATGCACTACAATAGAAAGACTGCTGTAGTAAATTGGAGTAATTAGTGCACATGTGATGACAATAAACTATATTTTAAATTTTTAATTCAACTTCAATTTGTTCCATAATTAACTTTTTCACATCGTGTACAGCAGCGAACTGTATTTTCTTTTGTCTAGAAACATTTTCAGTCAGGCGATTTGAAACACAAACATGAATTTCAGTTTAAACCTTGTATTTCTAAATGGAATATTTGGCATTTTAGAAAAGCTCATTTGATTAAAAAAAAAAGACAAGCTCTACTGTAATGTAATTATGTGAAAATTACAGCTCAAGGCTCAGTTGCATATAAACAATAACTTACTGATGTTATTAATATTTGTGAAGTATAATATTTATTTTAATACTTTTTAACTCATAGGCCACTTTAGCAAATTTTAATATATTTCCAATTTCTGGTTCTGTTTAACAATTAGACTTTCTCTCAAGAGTCTAGACATGAATTTCCCTGCTATTTTGCTGTTTACAGTTGTATATTCTCCTTTTTAACACAGTTTCACCCAGACTTCTACTTGATCACAAAGGAACTTACTTCTGATTACATGTCAATTTAGGTTAGCTAAGCAATTAGCATGGCTTCCCCATCTTTCCTCGTCATGCCTTCCTTTTGTGAGAACGATTCTTGTCAGAAGTGTAGCACTGAGGCGATGTTTACTGACATAGGAACGACTCCTGCTAGCTAGCTGATCCGGCACATGTAACACACCAAGCGATGTACGTGTGTCCAGCCCACGGGAGCTCTTTGGGACATCTTGGCAGCTAATTCACAGTTTTGCTACTTACTTTGTTTCGATTAAGTGCCTCGCAAACTGCGATTTGTCCCCAAGAGTGGTCTTAAGATTTTGTTCAGCACTGTGAAATTTGACGCATGCAAGCTATTTGCTCTTGTCTGACTTTAGAACTCTGATTTGTATTATAATTTGCTTACGTGGATGAAAGTGTGTGTGTGGCATGACCCAACACAAGCCTGCAAGCATCACATTCTACAGCAAAGGATATTGCATGTTTAATAGTCCGGGTGAATGATCAGCGATACAGATGTGCGGGAGTTAATATTTAATGCACCTCAAGTGATGCATAGAAAAGGGGTGAATTAATATATAATAATGGATATTTAGGATCCTTTGTGCCTCATTGATGCATTTTGATTTGAATAAGGAAGACTAAATGCACACATTTGGCAATCAAAAACTATATCATATATAGCCAACACTATTCAGACACATTTTTAATCAAGTTCTCTAACAGGAGTTGGACTAGAGCCCTTGTTTTACCTGAATCTACAGTTTATAAAGGCCTGATAAGAAAAATGTGGCTTTTTGGGTGCAGATATGGTAGGATTCTGACTGGTACAACACAGATAGCTGTGCAGGTCAATTGCGGTAATAATCAACCAAGCGGGATCAAAAGAGGTCACTAAAACATGGAAATTCATGTGAACATGGAACTGAAGAAGCCAAACAATAAACCCAATTCAGAGTCATTTATATGGATTAAAAGCCTGATCCCAATAAAAATGCTTCATGTACACACCACATTTGGATATTCTGAACCGATCAAGTGATTTTACTCTGAAAGAGAAGGGTGGTTTATGTTGCTTGATAATGCGATCGCCGCGCACGAAAATACTTAATCTGAAATATCAGAGCAAACTTTACCACACGTCTGTGACGTCAGTATACGCATTTCTCTTATATTGCCTGAAGCGAGTAGAAAGCAGAGCGAGCCAAAGACAAGGCGGGCGCGAGACTGAACTGAAAATTGTGGTCTGGAATATACAACAATCCAAGCTGGTCTCTGAAATGTGGCCATTAAATTCTACTTTTTATCTAAGTTGGCTTAATTAATGCTGAGCTTTTATCCACATTCCTTATTTCCATCCCATCAATTGGTCCCCATAACCTTCTTCCTCCATCTCCATACATTTGCATATTCCAATCCCATTGATCCTACTGAGCCTGGAGAGTCAGCTGTGATCAGGGAGCTCCCACAGAGCTCTTCTCTTTCTCTTCTTAACCTGATGCTTTTGAATCCTCCAAGGCTTGAATTCCGACTCCTCTCTTCTTCAACCTGCATTCTTCTCTCACTTGTTCCCCCTTCTCTCCTTTCATTTGCATATCCCAGGTGTGTTTGCGCAACTGATCACTATACTCATTGTCACCATGTATAGATGTATATGTTCCCAAAAAAGCACTCATCTTGCAACTGCTTACTTTCTTCCTCCCCATGGGAGGTTTCTAATCTCCTTGTCTTCTATCTCTGCTTCACACCCTCTTCCCTCCCTCTCTCCTTCCTTCCTTCCTTCCTTCATTGCTCTCCTCTTTTATCCACCCTCCATATGTTGCCATTTCCCATGTGGCCATATACTAGGGCCTTTTTGGAGCCCGGTAGCAACAGTGCGATGTTTCGCAGTTCTTGCTCACGATGTGAAGGAAAACTATCCCGCACAACACATATTCTTTACCTCAAGGCATTACATCTCCATCCTCTCAAAGTCCCTGCTTTCTTCATTCCATCTCAACTCCTTTCGAATCCTTGCTCTAACCTCCATGCACTCAGCGCCCTCCCACCTGAGTCTGTCCGGAAGCGATTACATTTGTATGCTGTGAAAGGCAAGAAGGTGTGTGAGAAAGGTGCAGGATTATATCCTTCACCTATGCGGGGATGCAGGTTCGGTCTGGTTTAACAAATGTGTCAGAAAAAAAGAGGCTCGGGAGGGAGGCGGTGGCTGACACAAAAGAAATCGTGTGAAAGGAAAAGAAGCCAAGATGAAAAATAAAGGTCCGGAAAATTTGGACAAAAAAAGGAAAAAGATAGTGGCAAATAAGGTCTGACAAGTATTGAGTGTGTGTTGCATGTGTGAAAGAATTAAAGTACAATTTTATATTTTCTTTACAATAATGTTTTCTATGGGCCCCAACTTGTCTAAATGGTGTTCTGATTAATTTTGCCATTACAAATACTGTGATTTCTCTAGCCCAAAGGCAAAAAGGGCTTTCTTGCATTACAATTCCGTTTCAAAGATGGCACAAAACTGCTGAACAGCAAAGCAAATGTGCAAAAACTCTTTTTGTGCATGTTTTCACAATAATTAACATAATCAAAGATTTTATTGTCATACCACCATACATTTTCCTGCAAGTCCTTCAAATCCCAAAATGATTACGCTCGCTTACTCGCCTGTGTGAAAGTTGGTCCTAGTTGCGCTCTGCTCTTTAAGGAGGGTACATCGCAACGGCCGCTTGTGCAATTCAGCCAGCATACAAGTTTGAAAAATGATTTAATGTTGATTATATACCTGTTTTTGGAGGACAGAAACGCACTCAATCCTCATGCACTATAAAATGCAGTGGACAAAAACAAAGCACTGTCGTATTTCTACTTTTGAAATCCATTTTTCGGTGACCATGAGACATTCTTCTTCACAATTCCAGCCTCGGAGTTGGAGGCGCTTGCGAGCAATGTCTCCCTTCCTGTAGTTAACACTGGTAAAATATTGTTTTAATGGCTCAGCAACAGTAAGCATTTTTTTTTTCAGAATTTCAAGGAGGGCCACTTACAATGAGGGTGAGGGCCGCCAGTTGCCTATCTTTGCCTTAGTATCTATGATATCATTTTCAGTCAACAGCAAGTGGAAAAATGGCAGAACCCCGCGATGGATAAAAATGGGTGAATTTAATGTATTATTTTGCTTAATTCATATTGCATAAATGCAATATTAATCATATTGCCATGTTTAGAAAAGTAGGGGGCACATAATACATATTATTGTAAAGAAAACTGTTGACTTCTCTTTAATAGAAGTGAGAAAAGAATGATGATTTGAGGAGAAATTATGACAGGAGGGGTTGCTTTAAAAGTAAAAAAGAAACTCAGTTGAAGTTTAGATAAAGGCAAATTATAAATAAATGAAAGCTGTAGAAAAGGGAGAAATATATGAGAGACAGGAGAAGAAACACATTGCATGGGGAAAACGAAATGTTGTCCAGTTAAAAGTTGCAAATAGACAGTTTTAAAAGAGGGAGCTAAGGGCTGTGAAACCATAAATAGGCCAGGAGAAATTTCTGCAAAATTGATTAGCATTAAAACAGACACTGTAGGCTAGAAGGGCGCTCTTGATCAGAACATGCCCTCCATTGGCTGGCACATTGACACACCCAAAGGCAGTGGGAAAAAAAGAACCTCAGATGGGAGAGACATATATCCAGTACGGTCAAATAGACATGCGATAGGGACAAATAGAGGGCGAGTAAGAATGTGACTGACACAGAGCTTTGTTAACACATCCAACAGCTCTTCTGTTCTCTCCTACCGCTTGGTGAAAAGAGTGATGCTTTCGCTCAGTTTCATGGCACTGTTCATGCATGTTCATGCGTTTTTTTTGCCCAAAATAGTTTTGTCGTATGATGTCTCAGCCACATCCCTGGGGTGTGCCGTTCCATTAATAAGCTACTCACCGCGAGATGGCTTCATCAGAGCAAAGCAGTATACAAACCAGTTCCCCCGTTTTGCACTTTTATTGATTTATTTCACAATTATCAATCCCACATGAAATCCATTTTGACTCTCAAACATAATTACTTTGTCTTGTTCTCCTCTAGCCCCGTTTTATCATTGTGGCCAAACAACCAATGCACATTTCTCTCCTGCTTTCTCTCCGGTCTCTCTTTTGTAACATTATTCATCGATCGCAATGTGACACCAGATGACTCTTTGTCTAATGTATTTCACTGCAAACATACAGCAGACTTACAAACAATACCTTAGAGCACACATTCCAAGACACCTGGATTGCACTCAATTATCAGCAACTTTTCTCGCTCTGTGGCTTCTGCTGTGGAGCCACTTAAACGGTATTTAACACTTTTAGAATGTTTTGACATTCTGTCTCAAATTAGAATCACTACTGGTCCCTTCCAGGCTGAGCGAGTGTGGAGGTGGTGGATTTTTGGCCTCTAGAATAATTTACCCAACAAAAGACTTAGTAAATGTCAAGTTAAAGTTAGAAGAATGCCACTGTGCTGCAATTGGCTGTCAACAGATCCAAGAGTGTACCCCACCTCCTACCGAAAGTCAGCTGAAATAGGCTCCAGCTCATCGACAACCCGAATCAGAAGAAATGAAATAGAAAATGTATCATTTTAGTTTTATTTGAGCTTCCTTTGTAAAACAGGTAGCCATAACGCAGCACTTCTCTGCAAGACAGTAGAGGTCACAAGCGGTACAAACAAAGAACTGATTTTAAACTGATAATGCATGTCCGACGATGAGGTATTGCTTTCCTGATGACTTGTGTTGAAATTAAAATATAGATAATAACCCATATTCATATTGCCCATCTCGAAGCACTCCTTGTACCGAAGATCATTTTGTATTCATGTGCTACACATTACCATTATGAATATTTAATACAGGAAGAGAATACTGCACAGCTGGCAAGGAAGGCATGAGTATCTGTTCAATGCAGTTTTCAGTAACTTTTCTGTTGAGTTACATTTTTATTTTATTGTCACTTTAATCAGGCTGTTAGTTTGTACACATCACAGTTCAAATAAAACCTCACGTTTGAGCTACATTGCAAAAATCTAAAATGTGTTCTTCCTAAAAAAATAAAACGGAAAGTTTCTCTGTCACCGTGAGTCCCCAAAAACATGTTAAAATGTATACACAAGCAAAATTGTCAGTTCCCTTTTATCATAAAAAGGAAAAGCCGCCATCTTCACCAAACTTACTTGAACCTTACGAGACGCAAATTTGCCATAATTCATTCATCCTTTGGACATCTGAGACAAAACTGGAGTCACTACTAAGAAAATAACTCTGCATTGACTGTGGAACAGGCTTGGTTATCTTTCGGGCTGTGTTGGGTCATTTGGCATGGCCTGTATTAAATCTGTGCAGAATACAACAAAATGAAAGAGTATGAGGTCAAAAAAGTGTCAGAGAGCTTGGTCTCTGTCTGATGTCCAAGGTTCTCCAACAGAATGATGACCTCAGACACCCAAGTTAGATAAAGTACAAAAAATGGGTTAATGGAAGTGGCCTTTTGTTGAAATATGATCGGAATCGAGCTGAAATCTGCACACGTCTCTTACGTCAGACAGCTGGCGCAGTTTGCTGGAGAGGAGTGTGCCAAAATATGTGTTGGCAGTTGCAGAAGTCTCAATGAGTGTTTCAGAATTATTGTTTGATTGCACTGATAACCAATATCATATGAAATGATAACTGACATTCCAAAAGTTTATGCAAGAAAATATGAAGGGTCTCTCCTAATAAATTTATTGGACAACAAATTAAAACCAATTGCTGATTTTCCTTAATTTCAGCAAGTTATTGCTTTTGCCAGTATCAAGCTATAATATTATCTAAGGTTAGCTATAATAGTCTTGTGTATGTGTTAGGTTAACAAAAAGACCCTCAACAACCCGTAGGTGTGAATTTGAAATTAGGCGTTGACCTTAGCGCATAACCCTCCACAGGATAAACTGTACAGACAGTAAGTGCAGCATGCTGAGGTCGCTTCCTCCACCTCTAGAATGTAATTGTATCGTGTATTATCTCTGAATACAGGAGCTGACGTATCATTATATTTTCACTCTTCTTGATAAATCTCTGTTGTTGCATCACGTCACAGATAACGAGTCAGATTGGTCTGAGAGACCAGTGAAGCTTGAGAAAGAATAATGTGAATTCAATATTCATTCGCACTTCAGCTAAAACTTCTGGAGTATTTTCTTTCAATTCACTTGTAATTAATGTATTATTTTCAATTCAAAAGCTTATGTAAAAAAATTGCTTATACAAAGATTGAGATTGACACCACGTCAATAATTGAGGTAGCAATAATTTTCACTGGCATGATATGCAATGCTCTTCCGTTAGGTTTGTGATAGAGTGTGAATTTAATTAACAGTGACGCGCGCTAATTAAAATGCCAAATATAATTGCAAACTTTTAGTATTGGACCGAAACAAGAGTACTTGATGTTGCGGGTAAATGGACATACAATGGGAATCGACTTTTACTGTAAAGTAATTCTATATAATTTCTTCTGCAGGAAGTAGTTATCTCTTGCTTTGAAAAATGTTTGCTCCAAGCAAAAAACATGGATGCTCGGATTCATCACACTGAATGCCTCCTCATAGCCATTTGTAAATCTGTCTCGCAGTGACTAAAATGAAGAAGCTCCTTGCAGAGATGATCCAATATCACAATGTTATCATATTAGTGACATGAACCAAAAAATAAATTCAATGACGCCTTTACATTGATATGATTGATATGTGTTTTGCTTTTATTCCTGACTGGTATTGAGTAAGCAAATCATTGTCAATGTCTGGACTATCACTCATCTGAGACGGACGGTATGTTCTTTGAATTCTGATTTATGGATGCACAGGCAGCATGCAGTGTGAGTCTATGAGCTGTGAAAATGTTTAATCATGATCTCTTCATAACAACTATTTGTTTCTTTGTATTCCGCTTTGACAGTCTTGCTCCCTCATCTAGCTCTGTGTGAAAAATATTAACTGTTAGTTTTATTAATTAATATATATATATATATATATATGTTTGTTTGTTTGTTTTGTTTTCATTTATTTATTCATTTTTGACACATTTCCATTCGACACAACTAAATGATTGTGTCATTCATATTTAGCAATCATTTGTTTCAGCTTCCGTATGTCATGAGCAACTAATTGTCTCATCTATGCTGAGCTGGAATCACCTCCACCTCACCTGCGACACTGAGAGTGAGCAGTACAGAAAATGGATGGAGGATCTGCTGACCATGAACTTGCTCTCTTCACCTCTTACCTGCCTCACAAATATTCTTGAGTCACCCACAAAGCTGCTCTGAATAAATCATTTAATTAGGTAGTAGTTACAATACAGCAAATTGTCTCTGAAATTACTGGCCACACAAATTTACATCTGTAGCGACAATAAAAGCTGTGCGGCTTAGAATAAAATAATCTTAATGGCGGTAATATATTCCATTGGTGTGGGGTGGTCAATTTAAAAAATTGTCACAATAATCAAATTTGTCCTATATCTGTTCCAAAGGGTGTCTGGGTCTAGATATAGCCTAATGTCCACCAGTTCAGGACCTCTGACCAATACTGTGTCAGACAGTAGTTTAGTTTGCTACAAAAGGCACAATGTTTATTAGGAGAAATGTGAAAAGATCAAAAAGGAGCCTATCAATGGATCTGACTCAGGATAAAAACATTATTATGAATGCTTCATGGGATCTACAATAATAACCAAGGACAAGGTTGATCATCAAGGTCTTCTGTTCAACAAATTCTTTGAAAGCATAAATCTCCGAGCACAAATATAATTGCCAATATTGTGTTGAAGAGTGCAGAAAAGATGTATATTTTCAAGATTTTAACATGAGCACTTAAGGGTTGTGTTGTGTTGATATATGCGTCACAGCAATAGGTGGGCATGAGTGCAAGTGGGAGAATGAACATGACAGTGAAGGGAATCAGTCTTGCTTGTGCAGCTCCACATCTGGCTTCTTGATCACCTTGCAATTTAGGGCCCAAGACTGAATGTCGCGCTCACAAACATGTCACTATAGCTTGAACCCTTGTTGCAATTAAGGTAATTCAACTTGTGTTAATTGCTATAATTATGAAGTTGTTATTATTAAATTGTTATAATTATGTCTTATCCATTCAATGTATTGTCCTATCGTCTTGTGCTTTATTCAAACACAAAGGATGCATATAGTGCCTGACCCCTGCCCCCACTTAGATTATTGGACCAGAATTTTTCGCTGTTAACAGTATGTTCCGGTCATTCAAAGGCAATGATCACAAGGGTTATTATGAGGTAATCAGAACGCCAGCATGCGCTACAGCAGCGGTCGGGAACCTTTTTGACCCGGAGAGCCATGCAACCAAATTATTTCTAGATATATATTTTTTGAGAGCCATATAGTATTTTAAACATATAATAATAATAATAATAATAATAAAAATAATAAAAGGTTTACTTTTAATGCGACTTCTGGTGCTGCATGGTTTGCTGATGGCCTTGTAGTCTGGTTCATATGTAGTGAGGTTGAGTTTCATGCAGGCGTTGAGGCTTCCATCAGTTAAACGCGAGCGTAGGTTGGTCTTAATGTTTCTCATATGCGAAAATGACTGCTCACATGCATACGTAGAGCCAAACATGGTCAGTACGGCAATACTCACACGCTGCATTGTGTGGTATGTCACTGGAAGCTCGTTCCAAGTTTTAAGAATTAGCTGGTCTTCAGGTTGAAGCTTTTTTATTTCTGACCACTTGTGTTCCCTCGCCAGCTCTGCTCGCTGTCGTGCAAGTCTTTCCAACTCTCCATTAAGTGACTTGAACTTAGTCATCCATATATCAGATGCCTTCAGGTCTGCAACTTCCAGCTCAAAGTCTGCGATGGAGACTCCGGGGATGCACATCAGGTTGATTTTTTCCACTTCACACTCATGTGGATGAGTGATGAATTTGAAAAGACCAGTGTTCGCACAAATTCTCCAAAACGTGCCTTGAATGACTGCAGGAGATTGGACGTATAGTCAGCTAGCTGCTGGAGATCCAGATGTTGTGTGGGGTCGCTTGCTAAGCATGCATCTCTAAATTGCTGCAGTCCTTCAAAGTGCAGAAGTTTCAATGTCCCTGAGAAAAACTTCCAGCTTGCTTTCAAATGCAAACACTGCTTGTTGAAGGGATGAGATTGTATTCCCAATACCTTGCATTTTCACATTAAGCTGGTTTAGATGGCCAGTTATGTCCACAAGATAGTGAAAATGCAGGAGCCAGGCAGTATTGTCCAGCTCAGGATGCTTGACGCCTTTCATTTCTAGAAAAATCCGTATTTCACTCAGGAAAGCTGCAAAACGGTTGAGCACCTTCCCCCTGGACAACCAACGCACGTTGTTGTGTAAAATCAGACCGGGATATTGATTCCCAACTTCTTCCAACAGAGCATTAAACTGACGATCATTTAAAACTCGGGCGACAATGAAGTTGACCACTCGAATGACCAGCGACATCACCTCACTAAGTTGCTGGCCACACGTCTGAGCACAAAGCGCCTCCTGGTGCAGGATGCAATGAAAACTTAGGATTGCTCTCTTTTCATGCTCACGGAGAAGTGCTACAAACCCTTTGTTCTTCCCCAACATGCATGGTGCACCATCAGTGCACACAGAAATAAGTTTATCCAGTGGTATTTTTTTTTCTTTAGCAAACTCCATGAACGACATGAATAAATCCTTTCCTCTTGTTGTCTCTTTCATTGGCAAAACAGCCAAGATTTCTTCACGCAGTGTGTCACCTGTAGCAGACCTGGCAATTATACTGAACTGAGATAGATTGCTAACGTCTGTTGACTCATCTAACGCGAGAGAAAAGTATGTCCCAGCGTTTATGTCCTTAATTTGTGTTTCCTCGACTTGATTCGCCATCATGATGCTCCGATCGTGAACCGTTCTTGCTGACAGTGGCATGTCTCTTATTTTTTTGATTATCTTGGCTTTATTTGGAAAGTCATCAAAAAGTTCATTGGCCACATCAAGCATAAATGTTTTGGCATATTCGCCATCTGTGAACGGCTTTCCACTCTTCACTATTGCCAAAGCACCCGCAAAGCTAGCGGAATTACCGTCACCTTGCGTGGTCCAGACACGCAGTTGCTGCTGGCTCGTCTGCACTTTCCGTTGCAGCTCTTCGCATGCCTTTTTCCTGCTGTCCCCCGGTGGATATTTCAATGCAAAAGAAGCATGACGCGTATCGAAGTGCCGCTTTATATTTGAGCGTTTCATTGATGCAATTTTGTCATTGCATATTACACATACTGCGGATCCTGCTCTCTCCACAAATGCAAATTCCTCTGTCCACGCAGCCTGGAATGTACGGTAATCATCGTCTTTTTTTCTTTTCGCCATCTTTTCTGTTACAAGGGTTGAGCGGGTTGAAGGGTTGAAATTTTATCTCTGATAAAATTAATTTCCGTACATTGACAATGACCCGTGACGTACTTGCGATCGATTGGTTCCCGACCTGATCCTCGCGTCACCGGCGGATTGCAAGTGCCGCAACCCACCCCTGACTTTTAAAATGTATCTTTAAAACTAATTTTAAATTACTTAATATTATTAAGATTATCACTAGTATTTTAAAACCAGTTCCAAAATATATATATATATTTTAATTTAATTTAATTTGTTTTGGCCCCCTCAACTCCAAACTGTCTGGGAGCCATATGACGTCTCCGGAAGAGCCATATATGGCTCGAGAGCCATAGGTTCCCGACCGCTGCGCTACAGGGTTGCCTTGATCCACATGATGGCAAGATTGACGACCTCGTGGACTGTATCTCTGAATAAATCCATTCATTTTTCACACCCATTGATCCATCCGTTATTTCAGTATTAGCAAAACTACTGTGAATATTTTTGGTTTTTGGAACGTCAATCATTTCCTCAACATTTACGAATATTCATCTTCCAGCTAGGGATATAGCTTTGTTTTATGAGCAGATTATCATTCTCTTGCACACAGCTGCTCCTGTCAGTCGTGGCCAAACTGTGAAACTCTGGTCGCGTACAAACACAATGACTGTAAACATGAGTGGCCAATGGCGACACTGCATAGAAAAAGTCAGTAAAATATGGTTCTTTCCAGAAAGATCATTATTGCACACAAATTGTTGTAGGAATAAAGTGAAAATGGTTTGAACCATTTTTTGATTCAAAATCCTCTTTCAGCCACTCTAATGTGAATACTTTTTGATTCCAGTAGTACTCCATAGAGCAAACAAATGAAGACAAGACTTTCATGCATGCAGATCAGCTGACTTGGGAAACGTGATCAACATCGTTTTCCATTTTTTGTCATCTTCGGAATCAAACACTAACACAGTCATTCTCATAAGTTAAGTTGTGCCAAGTCAAAAATAAAACCTCTGAGGCCCACAGAATCTCAAACACATTTGACATGTTTGAAGATAATTTCTGAAAACATGTAAAAAGACTGAACAAAATTTGGGAGATATAGTAGAAAGCTGTTTTTGTCCATTTTTAGTTTTCCTGAGAGTGGCTAAAACAGCATCTAAGTGATACATTTGGGGCATCCAGCATTGTCATCTACCCTATTATACAAGTACTTGAGCACAGTTATTGGCATCAGAGGTTATCTGACGCAATTTTGAGTGACTTTTGTTATTATTATTTCTACCACTATGCAATTTGTTAACTATCTTCGTCACCTGTGCCAATCAGGGTAACACATTTTTCTGGATGCTACAGTTTCCCAAAAACTATCAGAATAAACGAAAACATCGTTTTTTTTGGGGTTTTTTTTTAATCATGACACTATAGTGATATCTGAGTTGGTGTGTTAAACTAAATTTTATCGCAGAGAGTCATTATGTCGGTGTGAAAGCAAATGTTTAACCGTTTTATGGTATTATTACATAATGCGCAAAAAAATGTTAGAATTCAACTAACGAGTTGAAAACTGGTCAAGGATAGTATATAGTTTGAATAGAATTAGAATTAGAAATCCCTTTATTGTCATTGTACTCAAGTGTGCAACGAGATTAGAGAGCTCCCCTCTCCAGTGCAATACAGCAATAATACAGACAAATATATAAATTAGATAAATAAACAAGAGAGTGCAATGGAATTTAGTACTGAATAGGGTATATAAAAACACATCACGATGCTGTTCTGCAAGGTAAGGGTGTTCTCGTGTGTGTGTGAGAGTTCAGAATGGAGATGGCTCTCGGAAAGAAACTGTTTCTCAGTCTATTGGTCCTCGATTTGATGCATCTGTAGCGCCTGCCAGAGGGCAACAGGTCGAACAGGTGTGAGTTTGGGTGGGTATTGTCTTTGACGATGTTGAGAGCCCTTCTGAGGCACCGGGCGGTGTAGATGTCCGACAGTGAGGGGAGAGGGCAGCCAATAATCCTTTGCGCTGTTTTGACTGTCCTCTGGAGCCTCACTCTGTCCGCCTCAGTGCAGCCGCTGTACCAGGTGGAGACACAGTACGTCAACAGGCTCTCGATGGACGAGTGGTAGAAGGCTAGCAGCAGCTTCCTGTCCAGGTTGAATTTCCTGAGGACTCTCAGGAAGTGCAGACGCTGGTGGACCTTCTTTCACACTGCTGTGGTGTTGTGAGTCCAAGAAAGGTCGTCGGAGATCTGTACTCCCAGGAACTTGAACGTGTGGACCCTCTCCACACACACGCCTTCGATGCAGAGGGGGGGCGGCACCGTCTTGTTCCTCCTGAAGTCAATGACAATCTCCTTTGTTTTAGCAGTGTTGAGTTGCAGTCTGTTGTCCTCGCACCAAGCCGTCAGCCTCTTTACCTCCTCTCTGTAGGCTGTCTCGTCACCTTTCGAGATCAGACCGACCACTGTCGTGTCGTCAGCAAACTTGACGATGGTGTTGTTGCCGTGGGCCGGGCTGCAGTCGTAGGTGCAGAGGGTGTACAGGAGAGGGCTCAGCACGCATCCTTGAGGGGAACCGGTGCTCAGCATGCGGGTGGAGGACGTGTAGGGGCCGAGCAACACAGTCTGGGGTCTGTTGGTCAGAAAGTCCTTAATCCAGATGCGTGTGAGGGCAGGGAGGCCGAGAATGTCCAGTTTGGCGACGAGGATGTCTGGGATGATCGTGTTGAATGCCGAGCTGTAGTCCACAAAGAGCATCCTTGCATAGCTCTGCTGTTGTTCCAGGTGGCCCAGCACAACATGCAGAGTAGTGTCGATGGTGTCCTCAGTGGATCTGTTAGCCCGGTATGCAAACTGGTAGGGGTCCAGAGTGGGAGGAAGGCAGTCTCTGATGTGCTGGAGAACCAGCCTCTCGAAGCACTTCATGATGACTGGTGTGAGAGCAACAGGACGGTAGTCATTCAGGTGGACGGCTGGTGACTTTTTGGGGACAGGAATAATGGTGGAAGTTTTCAAGCAGGAGGGGATGACTGCTTGAGCCAGGGAGCGGTTGAAGATCCTGCAGAAAACATGTGACAGTTGGTGGGCACATGTTTTGAGGACCTTGCCTGGTATTCCGTCGGGTCCAGTAGCTTTCCTGGGGTTAACAGCCAGGACCGCGCGCCTCACATCGTGTTCCTCTACGGTGAGTGGGGGGGGGGTTGGAGCATGAAGTGCGGGGGTGTGACGTTTGGGGCGAGTCAAAGCGAGCGAAGAAGCAGTTAAGCTCCTCTGCCAGCGATGCACTCGGGTCTGCAGACGTCGTGCTGCTGCCACGGAGGTTGGTGATGCTCCGTAGACCCTGCCACACCTCCCGTGGTCTATTACTGGCAAGGTGGGACTCCAGCCTCCTCTTGTAGTTTGCCTTGGCTAGCTTGATGCCTTTGCTCAGGTCAGCACGAGCCACCCTGTACTGGGCTTTGTCGCCTGACCTGAAGGCAGCGTCACGGGCCTTGAGGAGAGAGCGAACCCTGCTGGACATCCAGGGCTTCGCATTTGGGAAGGTCCTTATAGTCCTGTGTAGGGACACAGTTTCCATGCAGAACTTGATGTAGTCCAGTAGACAATGTGTGTAGACATCAAGGTCCTGATGATCAAAGAGGTCCCAGTTTGTGTCTTGAAAGCAGTCCTGTAATTCACTCATGGCGTCGTCACGCCAGGTTTTCACAGTCTTTGTGGTGGGCCTGAATCTGCGCCTGAGAGGGGTGTATGCAGGTGCGAGCTGCAAGGACAGGTGGTCTGACTGGCCGAGGGGGGCGAGTGGGAGGGCCCTGTATGCGTGCTTGATGTTCGAGTACACATGGTCGAGAGTGTTGTCTCCCCTCGTTGGGCACTTGACATGCTGGTGAAACTCTGGGAGTACAGTCTTTAAATTGGCCTTATTAAAGTCTCCCGCTACTACGTGAACGCCATCAGGGTGGGCCCGCTGATGTTTATTGATGACGCACGCGAGTAGCGAGAGCGCCGTGCTAGTGCTAGCGTCGGGAGGGATGTAAACAGCTGTGACAATCACGACCGTTAGCTCCCTCGGGAGAAAATAAGGCCGGCATTTAACGGACATGAACTCGATGTCGGGGGAAGAGTGCTTCTCGACGATCGTGCTATCGCCGCACCAGTTCTCATGCACGTAAACACAGAGCCCCCCGCCCCTTCTCTTACCGGTGTCCCTCGTCCGATCCGCGCGATGTAGCGAGCGCCTGGCCAGCTGGATGCTAGCGTCGGGGACGTCTGCGTGCAGCCAGGATTCCGTGACGACGATCACACTGCTGTCTCGCACATAGCGGTTTCCCAGGATTTGTAATAACAAAAATTCTAGCTGAATCTCATTGTTATTATTTATTACCGTATTTTTTGGATTATAAATCACAGTTTGTTTTCATAGGTTGGCTGATCCTGTGATTTATACTCTGAAGTGCCTTATACATTAAAAATATGTCATTTCAAAGACAACCACGAGAGGGCACTCTAGACTTATGAACTAATATCTCTGACTCCTTACAAAGACAACTGAGAACAACTGAACACAAATGCCCCTCAAGAGAATCAATCACAATCTGCAGATTAGCTGTAAGTAGTGGCATTTGCGTCTAAAAACCGTAATCAACCGCAGAAAGTTTGTTGTGAATGAGAAACTTGTTAGGGACTGGCGAAAAAGCTACTTTTACAGCGATGAAGAAAACAAAAATAACTGAAAGCTTCGATGCCCGCAGCTAGAGGAACGAGTTTGTCAGTGGCTGCTTCATAATTCCATTAGTTCGTGTTGCCAGGCAGGTTTCACAATACCAGTAGCAGGCACTATTCTTTCCGAGGCCTTGAGATGCAATTGTGCCGGCATCTCTTCTGTCAAATGGACTTTCAGATTTGATTGACAGTTGCAATAGCCAATAAGATCACGAGCCTTCTCGCTGGCCTTACACTTGAAGGTGATGAACGCATCTTGTGATTGGATACTCACTCGTGAGTGGGCCGCGCTATGCCGAATCAACACACCTGAAAGTCGTAACTGGCGACCGTTCGAAAAAAGTTTTTTTTTTTAAACCACAATGGCCGAAGGAGGGAAATATATATATGGCCTCTTGCAACTGTCAGAGCCGCTCCATAACCTGTTCAAACAAGGCATCTAAATATTACACACACAAAAAACCCTGGTAATGTATCAGAATCAGAAATCCCTTTATTGTCATTGTACTCAAGTGTGCAACGAGATTAGAGTACAATGACAATGTAGTTAGGAAATTCATTTTTTTTAACTCTTCTAAATATAACCCGCCGGCACAGTGGCCTGACTGGTTAGCACAATGGCCTCACAATACAGAGGTCGTGGGTTTGATTCCGGCTCCGGCCTTCCTGTGTGGAGTTTGCATGTTCTCCCCGTGCCTGCGTGGGTTTCCTCCGGGTACTCCAGTTTCCTCCCACATTCCAAAAAAAAAAAAACATGCATGGCAGGTTGATTGGACACTCTAAATTGCCCCTAGGTATGAGTGTGAGCACGAATGGTTTTTGGTTGTTGATAATGGATAGCTGGAAATATTACCCTTTTCTCAAATCTCACTGAAGCATATAAAATCTTGCATCATCTGGCACCAAAGCCGCTGAACGTGAAATATGTATACAATTATTACGTATGTTTCTGTGACGGACTGTCATTGACAGGGTCTTTTTCTTGAGTGCCTCTAGGATGTTCATCTTGGTCTTTCTTTGCATTTTAGATTTTGTTTTGTATAAACTTCCTGTCACTTCTTCTGCCCAGGGAAACCAGATGAAAATTAGATTGCAGCTATTTTTGACCCGCAAAACACATTTGTTGTGACTGCCCCTGTTAAATAAATAAACAATGAATGAATGTCATGTAAAATATCAGACCAATTATGGCCCCTTCAATCCCAAAAAAGAACCCATAAATTTTATGGAGGCCTTTCAAACTCTTATGTGAATATTACGAGTTCTTCGTACGTTTTCAGCAAAAACTATTCAATACATGTTCTATATGAATTTTATAACACAAAGTTTTAAAAATAATAATAATAATAATATCTACAGATTATAAAATATGTATCAAATAATCTGTAGTTTAAATATTACAGTTACTTAATAGTATAGTATTACTATTTTACCTTGTATCGTACACAGTATTATGTGCATTATGTCATGTCATCATCCACACCGCTTATCCTGTCCAGGGTCGCGGGCTAGAGCCTATCCCAGCTGACTACGGGCGAAAGGCGCACTACACCCATAGACACCGTCACTGAGTGGGAACTGAACCCACGCTGCCAGCACACAAGTCAGGCGAATGTACCACTACACCATCGGTGACTTATTTTTCAAAGAACAATTTATCAATACTACTACATCAAAGAGTTCGTAACAATCCCCATGTTTTAACTTTCACGGCCCGGATAGGCTCCTGGTGTAATGACTGCCCTTCCGGCGATGCCGGAAAAGCAGGGGTGGACTCTATAAACGCAGACTCAGAGAAGCGATATGCGTTGGCAAGGAATTTATTATTCCAGCTGAAAAAACTATTTACAAACTCAGAACTACAAAAAGCATAATGCGGTGCCGAGGGTACAACCGAAGGTGCTGGTGGAAGACTCACACCAGGGAAAAAACGCGAGAAACAGAAAGTGCTTGCAAACGGCAAGGAACAGAAAGCGAACGAAAATATCTTACCACGAAAGGGTAAGTAAGGCCAATTGGCGAGCGAACTGGACCGAGAAGGACAAAGGCTAGACACGGAGTCAATGGACGGAAACGAGGTCGAGAAACGCGTGAAGCACATAACAAGAAAGGCGAGAATATACACTTGGGACATGAACATGAGCACAAGGAATAATCAGACGGTGAGCCGTCAGCGTCGCGCGTTTAAATAGCGTGGCAATCAAGAAGTCAATGGATAGCAGGTGCGTGGCCGGTAGGCGCGTCTCTCCAGGTGCTGGAGTGAACGCCCCCACGTCAGCTGGGCAGACAAAAACAAAAACATGAAGCATGGCACCAACGGATCATGACACCTGGTGTCTGCTTTATTTGTGTTAGTGTGAATTAATTGATAAATTGATGGATTCATTATTTGATAAATTTGCTGATTGATTAACTCTAGAATTAATAGTTAACTGATGAAAAATAACTTCTTATGATGTATTTTAATGTGTCAGTTGCTCTGCAGTTTTTATAGTCCTTCACTGCTCTGTTTTTTTTATTATGTCATATAGGCTTGATGCTTTAGAGTATTTAAGACTGGGTTACTCAGTGACACAATGTCAGTACATCAAGCTTTCTTCGAGTGAGCATGTCAGCTTTCGTCCATATCTTCTAAATCCAGCCCTGTTTGTTTTTACTGAGAATTTTTGTTTATAAAGACTTCTACATCGCGACTTTCATCGCCTGTTTGCTTCTGGGTCCAAATCCTGCTCCTCATGTACCATAATTATTCATTTATGTTATTGACAGTTTTCACTGTCTTTGCTATTGTATGACTGATTTGACTCCATGTACAGTACTTTGATATGCAATGGTTGCTTTTAAGTGATATCAATCAAGTTGAGTTGAGCTGAGCGCTAATATAGGTGAACACTGATATCTTCACTAACAAAAAAAAAAACAGAACGCTCAACGCTTAGGCACCAAACAACAGTTCTGTTGTACCTCTCCCTGCCCTCCATTGTTCTGCTGGGGGACTTGTTCAGGTGGGCAATGACAGTGAGACCTGGAAGGGCGTGATTGAGAGGAATGACCCCACGTTCAGACCAGAGTGGTGTTTACTTATTTATAAACTAAACTATGAGTAAAATGCATGAATGTTTCTATTGTACTGATTGTTATTCAGCACAAAAAAATACATGTTGTACCAATCAGTACGGGACATGAGTATACCGGTCAATGTCAGCAGTCTTCAGCTCGAGATTCTAGACAATTGTGGCAACTCTACTTTCAGGTAATCTAGATTAAGTGAACAAAGATTTGAGACATGCCCCTGTTTTACTCAGGAGGTATAAAAGTGATAGAATGAACATAATGTTTCATTACCTTCATGAATTTAACGTGAGATCAAGCAGGTTCATTGGTTGGTTTGATTATTTCAAAACTTTGCACATTTATGCATTCATGCTGGCAGAGGTCAAGGTGGTTTGTAAGACAAATACTATATGTAGTATTTGCATACAGTTAGTTGATGGCTCAGCAACTGCTGTATTTATTTAATACAGCTGCTGCTATAACTATGCTCTGATAATCACGTGATAATTATTCAACCTTACTTGCTGGACAAAGTCAAATCTCATGGATGCTGATGTTGACTATTTACCTCAATGTCATCTTACCCACCCTTTTGTTTAACTCATTCACTACCAGCCAAATAAAATAAATAAATAAATAAATAAATGGATCTTAGACGTCTTTAGTCCCCAATGGCAGTAAATGAGTTAAAGGTTGTTTTTAAAAGGTTAATATTTATATTTACATTTTGTATTGATAAATCCATCGATTTTCTGTGGCCTAGCATAACATAATTTAATGCTGTATTGATAAATTAATCTTTACATAGCCCCTTAAAATTTGAGAGAAGCTGAAGTTGAATGTGTGTAATGGGCTTCTTGGACAATTAGCATTACATGCTTGCTGATTTGTGGTTACGTGGAGCTATTTTTGCCAACGCTGATGTGAAAATTATGACAAGAGCCAGAAGTTTCACACAGATGGACGCTACATCAGTTATGACCTTTGTACTGACGTTGTTATTATTGCTCTGTAATTTTAACACTGTCCAGATTTTTTTTTTTTGTGAGCGAACACAGGCGTTGTCATCATGATTTATTTTTACTGGGTGAGAACATGGAATAATTTCATGGATTCAAAAGCAGAGATTGACGGTTCAATTCCAAGCAGACTCTTAAGAGCATGTATTTTTGGTTATGCACTGGTAGTTATAATTTACATGATTGACAGCGTCATTGGGTTAATTAGGCATAAACGCGAGTAAAATTTTCCCAAGTGGTCATGGGGCAGAAGTGGCAGAAACCACTTTACAGGACAGAATAAAACATCATTATTGAAGGCTGATGATTAAGAAAGGAGCAATGAAGAGGTAAAAAGGAGAAAAACTTCACATACACAATTGTTCGTACCACTCGGTTAATGAACAAAAAACCCACTGTGTTCACAGAAATGAATTGAATCGCCAAAAGTAATGAATAAAACCAAAAAGAAAAGGATTTCAATAAAAATTAGACACTGCTTTTGAATTGAGGTTCAACAGAATAATTAAAAACGAACTCATTGACAAGGGTGCTGTACGGCCGAAGCCGTCAGCGGAGGGTGGATTCTTAAAACGCTGACAACGATAGGAGTTTTCAACAAGGTGTTTATTGTGTCCGACAATGAGCAATCAATCCATACAGTTGCTACGGTATGAATCAGGAGGGATTCTAAATAGAGGCAAATCTCATAGCTTACAACCGAAGCGGGGAACGATAACGGAAAGCGCTGGTGGGCACAACCACACCAGGAAAAGAAAACGAGAATTAAACTTAAAGTGCTTGCAACGCAAGGAGTACACAAAAACGAGAATGGCTTACCTTACCACAAAAGGGAGAGCAAAATCCAATGAGCAAACGCGTGACCATAAAGCGAGCCGGCAGATAGCTGAGGCTGAAGAAGCAAACAAACGAAAAGATCAATACTCGGAACAAGAAGGGCAGAATCAGAACGTGAACCATGAACGTGAGTCTTGCTGGATAATTATCCGACGCCGACTGATCTTCGGCGGCGGCTTAAGTAGTCCCTCATTAAGGCATGATCGAGATCAGGTGCGAGGCTTGTAGGCGCGCCTCTCCCAGCCGGTGCGGCGAACGCCGGGGGGAAACGCCCACTCGCTGAAAGGTAAACAGAGACGGATCGTAACACTCATGAAACAGGCCTAGTCAAAAAACGGTGGTATCTCTAGAAAAGATTAGAGAGTAAACACACTAAACATCGACCAGAGGAAGTGAAGGAGAGATTTGTTTCAAGAAATTCTAAATTCAGTTATAGATAAGCACATTAAAGGTACAGACCTTAAGATAAGATATGAAGGTTTGATATTCCTGTGAACACAGTTGCAAATATTCTGAAATTTAAGATCCATGGGACTGCAGCCAACCTACCTGGATGTGGCTGCTTGGGGAAAAGGGATGAAAATTTGAAGAGGCGGATATTATAAATATTAACAAAAGAGCACTAAGAAAACTCCAAAGAAATAAAGGGTGAACTCCAAAGTCAAAGCACATCGGTTTCAGACGATAACATCGGTCGTTGGTTGAGCCGAAGTGGACGTCACGGGAGACCCTCCTGTTGAAAATAAAATTAAGAAGCAAGACTGGAATTTGCCCAACTGCATCTTGACAAGGCACATCACTTCTAGGAGAATATCTTATGGACAGATGATGGCAAGGCACATCTGCTCTATATCCACAGATGAACAAAATAAAGGAAACCACAAAAAGAACACTTTCCCTACAGTGAAAGTTTTTGAGTTTTTGTTATATTCTGCTTCTTTTGGGGTGTCTTGAATCTGTGCAGGGTTCAGTGAAATCTCAACAAGGTATTCAAGACGGAATTTCTCTTTCCAGTGCCACAAAGCTTGGTCTCAAACATGGCTCTTGTAACAGGATAATCACCTAAAACCGTTAAAAACACCCAAGAATGGCTTAGAGCAAAGGATTGGACTGTTTTGAAGTGGCATTTGATTTGCCCTGATCTAAATGCTATGGAAAATCTGGGGAAGGAGCAGAAACATGCCGTCCGGAGAAAGCACCCTTCAAACCTAAGGCAACGAGAGCAGTTTGCTCATGAAGAGTGAGACAAAATACCTGCTTGTCGTGTTTTGGTTCAGGTGGAGGATTGAGGTAGAGGAGGACCAAATGTGGGGGTGCGAGGTGTGAGTGTTTTTAACAAAAAAATTGTTTAATTTCGAAAAGAAAACTAAAAGGCAAAGAAGGAACTAGGAAAATTAAAAATATCAAAGTACAAAATTTCGGTTTTTTGTTTTTACCTTGTGCATTGATTTTGTAACCCATGTGACTACTATTAAATTATGCATATCTTTGAAGAAAAGGAAAACGTTTTGGATAAAAGTTAAATAAAAACAAAATGTAAAAAAACAATACAAGTGTTTATCTTAGTTTTCTCGAGCACAGAGCATTTTTCTAATCTACTCCCGTACTCTAATTTCAATACCTCTTATACTTGAAAAAAGGCTTGGTGCCCAAGAAGAGTGAAATTTGTTTTCAAGTTTTTCTTTGTCTTCATAGATAGTTTTATAGCAGTAGTGCAACTTTAGGCTCCATTTTGAAATGCACTAAACATCTACAGCTAAAAATGTGAAGTATTGTCTTCAATTAATACTGCACCATCATTTATGAACATCTCAGAAATTCCGGTACAAGCTGCAAACTTTAATCAAAGTTGAATGTTCTATCATCTTTTTTTAATTTGTACAAATCTTAAAGAATTCAAGATGTAAAACAATTATGGTTGTATAAGAGCAGCTGCTTGCTGGTGCGATATGCCACAATTTACATATCATCCGATTAGTCGACTAACCTCGACTACTGTTGGTGATTAGTCGACTACCAAAATAATTTGCTGTGGCACCCCGAAAGCACAAGTGGACATACTTAAACGAGAGATCCAAAGGAACACCAGGAAAAACATGAAACTAAATACCAAAAACAAAAACAAAAAACACAGACCATGACACTGCTTGTAAGTCTCAATGAAAGTTACAGAAATGGCACTAATTTCCTCAAAGGTTTTTGCAGTAAAATATTTATTTAAGGGAACCATAATTTTTATCCAGGCCTGTTTCATGAGTTTGTTTTTAAAAATCATTCTGTTGGGCCACAACTTGAAAACAATGTATGATTTACATTGATTAATTTGCGTTAGTTTTTTAGGATTACTTCTGTCAGATTCAAGTTATATCTTTGACCACTGTGGGTTTTTCTTTCTTTAACTGTGGATTACCAACAATTTAGTCCACATATGTATCTTCCATATACTGCGTGTAAGCTCAGAACAGGACAGCTCTCATCAGCCTTTATGACACGATTCTATCTGTTAACCATGAAAATGCTTCCAGATAACTGGAATTTGTGATTAATCCTCCTATCTATTCATCTGGTGAAATTCCACTTATTACACACATGACTTCCAACAAAAGATGATCTGACTGGACACTCAAACACACTAACATAAATGTGGGGGGAGTGGTCTTTGTTGGGAAGGATGAAATAGCATTTGAATAGACAATTATATGTAATGAGAAAAAAAAAACAATCTCTCTCCATTGGTGATAATAACTGGTAATAAAAACATCATCAGTAGCGTAAAATTAACTTGTCTCACGTTGGTCTAAATCCAGCTCACGTACCTTATTAGTGGGTGAACCATCCAAAGCTTGGAGAATATAAGCAGCGTGTCGCCAGGAAATGCCGCCAGTCAGTCAAACGGTGCGCTCTTCAACGGCATACAACATTTACAGGTTTAGGAACTTGATGCACACAAAGACATAAGGCGCCCCGACCACTGGGAGGAAATGTAAGACTTTTAAGTGCGCCTTATCTTTGTGAAAATATGGCAATACATATTGCTAACTTAATAAGAGGGAGGGAAAAATTGCTATGGACTGAGTGGAGCAAGGTTGATTCTTAGATCGTTTTTAGGTCATTTTTTAGCACAAAAATGGTTTCTGACTCTGGTGGCTCAAGTATGTAGGCATCTGAAGGCATTAGAAAGTAAAAGGTTGTAGTAGTGGTATGTTACAAATGACATTTGAGCAGGGTGTGCTCTCAGTACATTCAGTAGACATGTCTCAAAGTAGACTCAATTTCAAACACAAAATCATCAACAACTGTTCTTGATTGCATGTCAAATTACTTAAGCAATTCATGCAAGAACTTAAAGAGCAAAAAGATTTGCTGTTTGATTAATATTGGCTGTATCTATATTTCTGGTACAGGTTGACACAAGCCATAGCTTTCCCCTTTAGCTCACTGATGACATTTGGGTGTATATCTGTGCAATCCAGCTGGAAAAAAAAAAAAAAACGGGTCAAAATGCAGATCTATCACATGTTCAGTTATGATGAAATAAAAATGAAATATGGTGGGTTCACACTCTTCCTTTAATGCAAGCTTATATCCTTACTCAACAGAGCTTTATCGAAATAATCATTTTAAAGAAGATGTACTATTTTACTTTATAAAAATGTACCAACACAATTGTGTAGGATCAAAAATTCGATGAAGCAAGAGTAAAAAAAAAAAACAGAGGGATGAAAAAAAGAACCTAGAAGCAAAGAACAGAGACCGATTTTGTCTCATAATCCATAATAAAATATGTTAGCGCAACTAACTCTACATTGTCAATGTTTTATCCAGTAATCATAATCGGTAACTTGACGTGTCTCTCATTACTTAGCAGAATGAAAACAAAAAAAATATTGGTTAGCATATTACTATGTTGCTTATTGTGGAGCAGTTCAGGTGAGATTTGAGGAAAAACAATTCAGCCATAGCATCAGTTTTCAGCAATTCAGGTATTTGCTGCATGCGCCTTACTTACACAGAGCCCTATGTTATTTCAGTAGCATCCTGAAAACAGTTGTGGAGCTCTCAGTGTCTCCTTCCTCACTCCCACTTCCATCTACACCACTGTAATTGAGAACAGCTGTAATCAGTGGTCTGACTCGTTTGGTAAGTGACAGCATCGACCGTCCGGGATTGAAGAGTCACTCTTAATAATGACTGGTTTCAGCAGTGGGCTTCTATCGAGGCACGGCAAGCCAAGGAGACATGAGGCTTTTTTTTTTGTTCTTATAATGAGGATGGATGGATGAGTAGGAGGAGGAAGAGGGAGGAAAAGACGGCCTCTGCTCTCATTTGGAATTGACCATATGAATCAATCAACATTTTGGTTCACCGACGGTTCAATCCTTTGCCGTAGGCCATCAGCTACAAAGCATAATGTGGCTAGAAAGTTTTGTCATTGGTATCCTTGTAGTTTTTTTTTCTACCAGTGATTTGAACATACCATGTAAGGGTAAAAAAAATCTCAGATTTTGACCCATCTATCTACTCAACAGGCGGTTGCTCATCCTTGAAACTTGGTGGAATGATTAAAAAAATAATGCAGTGGAACATCATGTTATAGTTAAGGTATGAGACAAGAAACAGAAATCAATACATTAATATATTATAGTACAATGTTCTTAAGGTTGATTGAGAGATATAAACACACGTCACAGAAAAATACGGTCAAGCCATATGCTCGAGGGTAACATGGACTTGTTTAATCTGAAATGATCAATCAAATAATCAAGAGGGACCATCATCATCCACATCTGACTGAACTTCAAGCTGTCCTACTGTGGCAATATGCAATAATTCATACACTATTGCAATATGATGCAATACATTCCATGAGGTCTGGAACGTCCAGATTTTCACAAATACCGTCTGGCATTTGTTGCAACCGAACTGAAGATAATCACATCGCTCTTCAGTATGTCTGGCATGTGGAGAAGTAAGATATCCATAAAAGTTGCCATGGCATGTGGTAGAGAATGTTCAACCTGACAATAAACCACAGTATTATATAAGAAAGTTAGCAAGTTCATGTTCACAAATTTAGTTCAGATTATTATTATTATTATTATTATATTTTCATTTTTGGGGGGGATAGTTTACTGGTGTGGAATTCTCATGCTTCCAGAATTTTCACTCGTGTCTGTCCAGCCAGTTTCACTGCATTGTTAAACAGTCATTTTTTAAGACTTTAGATTGGTTAATAATTTGAAAAGCACACAAAGGTGTGGACTTACTGACCAATTGTATTGGTTTTTAATTTTTTTTAAGTAATTTAGAGAATTTTGACCGATTTCGGCCCAACACCTGCAATACAAAATGGGGTGTTTTGAATTCTTATTTTATTTTTTACACATCTAGGAGATGAATATTGAACATTTACCAAATTATACACCATATGTGTAATTTAAATATATGTAAATATTCAGGCTTTAAAAATAAATAAACCTGCACCAATAACCAGAAGCATCTATCCCTTCAGGCAGAGTTTTGTCATATTAGTCAATATAGTCATACACAGAATCTGCTTCAGTCAGGGTTTACGGTTGAGGAGGATCCAAATGCGGGCAAGCGAGGCAGGGAGTACTTTTTTTTTTTATTCACTCAAAAACTGCACACACAAAAACATCTTTTTTAGTATAAAGAAAGAGCTATCCAATCATTGTTTCTGTGTTTTACTAATATTTTACTGTCTAAACGCCTCTACAGTATTTGACTGCAGTTCTAGTTTTTCGCCAGCAGATGTCATTATCACTAAAGCTTTTAAGCTTCAAACCATTTTGAACCGATTGCTTCAAATGGTTCAGTGGTTCATAAACACTCCATTTGCTCATCCCTAGTGATGGGTCCAGCGACACTGAGGCGTCGATGCGCGCGCCGAGTTTCCAGGGCAAACCCCGTGTCGGTGCGCGTACTGCTTTGAGAAAGTCACGTGACCACTACCAGAATCGTGTCGACACAGCGGTCGCGCGCCAAACTGTGTTCATAAGGAAGCGCATCTGTCAACAGGATGGACGCTCAAAACAAGCATCGAGTTATTGGCGCGTTACTTTGCGTTAAAGATCCGCAAGATGGAAGACGTCACTGTTGATGCGCACTCAGAGGTGCAGCGCTATATGTCCGCAGGACACGTTGCACGTACGGAAGACCCGCTCTTATACTGGAAGTCCATGGAGGCAACGTTCCCTCACCTATTTATATTAGCCACACAGGCGTTGTGCACACCGGCCTCTTCAGTGCCTTGTGAGAGGATTTTCTCAAAGGTGGGGGAAATTGCCTCAAAAAAAGAAATAGACTGAATAAAAAAATGCTGGAGAAACTAATTTCTTTTGAATAAAAATCTTTAATTACAATGAGTCCATTGTCATTCACAACACTTTTACTTGGGCATTCAGACAGATGTTCTCTTAATTTATCAACTGCGTCTCGAATATCAAAGATTTTTTTTAGGAAATTGCGTGCATGTAAAAATAATGTGAAAGCAAATGCCTAATCAGAATCAGAAATCCCTTTGTCATTGTACTCAAGTGTGCAACAAGATTAGAGAGCTCCCCTCTCCAGTGCAATACAACAATAATTCAGTTAAATATATAAATTAGATAAGAGAATAATTAGTGCGATGGAAAGTAATACGAAATAGGATATATAAAAACACATCACGTCGCTAATCAATGGAATTGGATAAAATTAGTTTGACAGATCAGTGTCAGATGACCCTGTCAAATGTTTCCTGCAAGTCCACCAGGTGTCAGTATTCAGCAACACAGTGTCAACACAGTGTCAATACATTGTGTCACTGTGTCGAAACGATACAGGATGCCTCATCTACCCATCACTACTCATCACTAACTTAAACAACAAGAAAGGAGACAACTAACATAGACACGGACACGGATAATGAAGCGACAAGAAGTGAAAGCAAACAGAACTAAATACAAACAAATTAACAAGATGAGGAACACCTTGACAAGACACAAAGGGTTGGAGGAAGCTGATTGCTTAACACTAGGGAATGGGACACAAGTCCAGGTGGACACAATCAGCTGACAAGACAAAGGAACACAAGGAAAAATCTGAAACTAAGTACTAAACCAAAATCAACTGTCATGACCCGTGTCGGTCATAGCAGGGTTTTGTTGTTGTTTTTGCGTCTCCCATGTCTTTGTTGTTGTTTTGGTTTCTGTCAGCTGAGTAGGGGCGTTTTCCCTCAGCACTCCGTCCCCACCAGCCACGCACCTATTCCCCGTTAGCCTCGCACACCTGACTCCCATCTGCTCCCATAATTACTGGACTATTTAACCACCCCGTGCCGACAGCTCAGCGTCGGTGCATTGCCCTTCATTCCCGACATCGCTGCCCTCGCTTTGGTGATTCTGCACGCCACTACTATCCTCGCTCTCGTTCATGCCCCCAGCTCTTGTCACCTGTCCCTGTCCCGTTTCATATCCCCGCTTAGTTCGTTCCCGTCGCGTTTTGTTCTTTGTCCTTGTTCCAGTTTAGTCACGTTTAGTTTGCCTTTGTTATTTTGCACCCTGCCACGTTATTTGTCCTTGTTTGATCCATTCAATAAATTCCCTTTAAGTTACACCTTCCCCTGCTTCCTCGCATTTTGGGTCCCCCCCCCCCTCTCCTCACCGGCAGACCTGACATCAACAAACCCACCTATACACCTTTCCAGTGAAGAGGTACTGCTAAATTACATCTGAGCAGAAGGCATGGTGTGATGCCTCATGCAGTAATATTTTTTCCCCCTGTAAAACAGGAAATCTCTACTTGTTGTAAAGAATAAACTATAATTCTTGTGTCCTTGATATTAGCCTTTGAAAAAATCTGCAGTAAAATACTTTTGAATCTCTAAAGCTACTCCCCGTGGCCCTTTTGTTTTGCTCGGAAAACAAATGCAGTTCCTCAACAGCTGTGGCGATACGGAGCTCAAACAGTAACATTCTTTAATATAGCAGCTTCAAACACTTGTCTTGAATAGGCTTTTAATGATAAAGGATACATTTTTTTAAAAATGCTTCAAGAAGTGATGAGATGCCACTAGTATTTAAAGCAGGTTAATCAAAAATAAATACATTTAAGTTTTACAGAAAATTCATACTGTATGTATAAAGAGTATTATTACACTGGAGAAATCGAAAGAGGAGGATACTATCCTGACGTTTCTGTCTCTGCTTTACAAAAGCGATTCTTGAACCTTTTTTATGATGCATGGTCAGGGGAATGCTATTAAAATATTTTAAGACGATAATATGTTCAATGAAATTATTTCTACGATAATTCAGAGGGATTTCCACAGGCTTTTGTCATATACTTGAATGTAACACAATGACATCCACACACATCTGCCTGTGCATCAACCAAATGCACAGAAATTGCATTAGACCACCTGCACCACGAGTGGATGTGGTTTTAGGAAGTCTAAAATGTCGTCTACGTTTTGTCACCAATTTAGCAAGCGCGAGAGTGGAATGGGAAACACCCTCAGTCTGACAGAACACCTATCGCCGCTCAGCGTAGTCTGCCAAATTTAGAAAAACACGAAACTAGACTTGGTGACCGTTTTTACCTCCAATGCACATTCTACAAAAATATGGCACTGTATGTGTGTAAAATAATTAAATATAGCAGAAGTTTAATGTACATGTATTCGTCTTCTGATTGTTTTGGGGACACAACATAAATGACAGGAAATGTAACATGCTTGTACTCTGGTAACGTAGCTGCTGCGTAAACAAATAGGATGCAGCTCAGCCCCTGGCAAACAGACGCAATGAGTACATCAAACTTGACATTAAGGTATATATATGTGCAGCACCAAAAAAAAAAAAAATGCAAACACAACTTCCAGCAGCATTTAAATAGTTGCTCCTGGGCTCTTCAGACCAAGCCCAAACAATAACAAATGTCATTGCTGTTTTTATAGCCAAGTTACTCAGCCTGTTGCACTTGTCCAGCTTGTCAATCTCTTCTTATCTTCTGATAAACGATTGATATTACACTTTAGTAATCGGAATAGATTAGCTGTTTCATTTCATTTATACTTTGATCGGTACATCCATTTTGTACAACACTTGGTTCACTCTGTTCTCACAGAATCTTATGGGGTGGTATAGATTATTTTGTTTTTTGGCAGTCTTTTGATTGGTAGCGAATTTGCTGCTTGCAGTTTTTTCTTTTTGTCCCAAAATAGCAGCATTTTCATGCCTTGTATTTTTTTCCCTTTCTATATTTGGCGTGAACCAAACTATGCCTTTAAAACCAAAAATGTACCAAACTATGATTTTGGGGACACTTTATATGCATACATTACAAACAGAAATCAGTAGGAAAAAGTCAAATTTCCCTTCCTTTTCGGAATACATTTCAAAATCACGGCATATCTGATATTAAGACAGTTGAAAGTGATTGGTGAGGCTGAGGCCATGGTTTTGCCCAACTACCATAGTTAAAAGCACATCTGACTTTCCCCTCAATTTCAAATAAGTGGGCTTGGTATAGGCATTGACCTTTTTGTTGTTTTGTTTTTTTTACTTTCAATGAAAAGCTTTATTTATTCTTGTTTTTCTATTTTATTTTAATTTTGGCATAGAGACATTTCATTCTTTGAACATTATATAGTATGTGTTGTGATATTTTAGATTTGAACAATTCAGTTTCAATATAAAACTGTTACCAACATAAAACCTGCAACCAAGCCATCCTGCCATTTCTAAGCCAAGTTTTACCATTCATAAAAATAATGCTGGTGTAAAAACAACTGATAATGTCAGGTATAGTTTAGTCGCTCTGTATTGCATTCGTCGACATTTTTTTCTTTTGTTCTTGTTGTCTTGTCTGCCCATTGTTAAAGCAAGGTAAAGAATAACATGTGCAGGTTTTCCAATGACGCCTGCTTAATTGAGCTCCAAGAGATATGCTGATATCTTCTCAACTGTATTCCCTCTTAGAATATGGCTTTTAAAAAGTCAAAGGCGGAAAAACACATCCTCTCCGAGGCATATGAAGTATGACCTTTTGTATGATGCATATTTTCCGCAAAATGACTTCAGAATTACACAACCTCAGGGTCATTCAACTTGACAGGTTTCATTGTTACAATAACTAAAAACGTTCATTTGTTAAATTCCCCTTGTGGTCTGCTTCTCATTTCCTGCTTTTCAAAAAGCTGTTTATTTGGCAATCTAAAGATGGTCTCTCCGAGGGGCTGGCAACCAGTTTGGGGTGTATCACTGCCTACTGCCCGAAGACAGCTGGGATCGGCTCCAGCACCCCGGGACCCTCGTAAAGATAAGCTTCTTAGATAATGTATGGCTGAAAGATAGCTTAAGCAAATTCATGTATTAAAACAATCTTTTTAAATGATAAAGGTAAAAAAGTCTAAAAAGAAATGTGCACGTTTGTTGAGAGATGCTGTCTGCAGCCTTACCACTGAGACAAGAAAAAAAAAAATCAACCTGAAAATAGCAACTTGTCATCTCCAGCAGGGATGTCACATAAGTTGACTAATTTATTTGTTTCATCAAACAGGGTGGAAAAGGGGTCAGGCACTGATGAAAAGTAGTTCAGTCCTAAATTAGGAGTGATCCATTCTATTTTTAGTACCTTTTTCAGAACAAATGCAAGTTTTGCTTAATTTGACTGGGGTTTAATTGTAGTGCATGATTAAAACAAAAATAATATTTGATTTGAACAGGTTGATGGGATGAATGTGCTGCTTTTAGATTGCGGTGATGTAGGATTCTGGATGCTGTGATTGCACTGTATTGGGGTACCTATAATTTATTTGTTTGTCAAGCCATGGAATAGGCCAATATTTTGTGTATATGCTTCCAAAGATTATTTTATGCCAATAACAAACTGTCAGCCCTGAGTTGTTTACTAAAAAGACAAGCACATTACTTTATAAATTTAAATTATCTAGATTAATTCTATGTAATCTCATCTAGGAAAACTAAGACAATGAGTCAATCCAAAATCTTGAATTGCACAGGAATACACATTTTTATATTGTATAGTTTATGTTGTATAGTAGTTCTATGTATACAGTATTTGAAAGACTAACAGACTCATCAGATAGACTGCAATTAGGATTTGTCTGTTGAATGTGTGTGAAGATGAAGGTCCATGATACTAAAATTCCCTTCAAACCATTGGCTATCAAGAACAGTGGTAATGACCTGCTGCAAAAACATTTACTATTCTATCACTGACACCTGGTTGGCTCAAGCTCATCAATCACTGGGCATGGAGTAGTCCGGACGCAAGATCCCAAAAGGCAATTGACCAAATCATTATCTACCGACAGTTCTCTGTCAGCAACTGCATTTGTCAGAGAGACACAGGTCTACAATGTGGCCCACCGCCTGATGGTCACTCAGCCTCTGCGAAATGTAGCTTCAGGTCTGGCCGACGATTTTGTGAACTGGGACACCTTTGAGCTGAAAGTCAACAGGTTCTTCTGTGAATTATTGGGAAGATTAAAATCTTCTCACAAGAATGCTTTTCTCTAACAGCAACTGCCACAAAAGCCTCGTGTTGTGGCAATATGTCAGCGGACCAGTGGCTGTGTGCTACCAAGACCATGGCCATTATAGACAAAAGCTTGAAATTCTGGAGGGAAGAGGCTGAACACGTGATCAGAGGTATTGAGAAATTATCTCACCAAATTGACAACATGATAAGCTGGTGCAGCACCCCAGATCCCAACTCAAAACCTCAACACCAAAGAAAATGGCTATCTGGAAAGATCAGTTCATTCGACCAAACAGTAAATAACACAGACACATCCCAGAGAATGAATTCCTCCACTACAACGCGAGATGTGTCAGGCGAATGTCACTCGCGAGAATCACTCGGTCCTCCTTACTTACTTATCCCCACCACCTCAGCGCTCCTAGCCATCAAAATTCCCTGCTGCCTTCAGCAAGCGAGATTTCTGCCCAACCAATTCACCAAACACCACATCTCCACTATCAGATTTATCATTGAGAAGGTGAGGGCGTTAGGGAAGAACCAACATCTCGGACCGCAAAACTAACTTAAATATGGTAGACCACGCCTTGCACTGGAACAGTCGCAAGTATCTTGGAGCACCAACCGGTGGTGTTACAGCAACTCTGAGTGCTGTTCCTTGTCAAAAATGGGGTCAGACAGGACTTGATATAGCTGCCCATGAACTATTTAGATGCCACATTATCGTTTAATGTGAATCTGGCCAACCTCACATATAAAATTGCAGAAGCAGTTAAGTTCAGCCTTCAGGTGATTAGGTGGGGCTGCACCATATATATATATATATATATTATATATATATATATATATATATAATATATAGATATAAAATATGGTGCAGCCCCACCTCATGATTTTTTGGAGCAATCTTATTATTTACATATTTGCAATTCCCATCCATTATCTGCCGCTTATCAGGGGTGGGGTCGCGGATGCAAACTGCCAGCCACGTCTTCCAGCTCTTCCGGAGGGATCCCCAGGCGTTCCCGGCCAGCCGGGAGACACAGTCTCTCCAGCGTGTCCTGGGTCGTCCTCAGGGCCTCCTGCTGGTGCGATATGCCCGGAACACCTCACTAAGGAGGCAACCAGGAGGCATCCTAATCAGATACCCGAGCTTCCTCATCTGGCTCCTCCCAATGTGGAGGAGCAGCGGCTGAGTCCCTCCCGGATGACTTCTCACCCTATCTCTGAGGGAGAGCCCGAGTCGAGGTCAGCAGCACCCCCATCGCCACTATAAACAGTGTTAATGGTGTACTGCTGTATTCCACTAGGCCAGCTGGCAACACTCAGCTGCCTCCGGAGTCCCAAATGCCCGGTAGGACCTTATCTTCAGCTTGACAACATCCCATACCGCCGATGTCCACCAGTGGGTTTGGGGATTGCCGCCAAGACAGGCACAGACAACCTTACGTCCACAGCTCCGTTCGGCTGCCTCAACATTGGAGTAACGAAAACATGGTCCACCTCCCCCAGGACATGGGCAAAGTTCCACCAGCAGTGGGAGTAGAAACTCTTTCTGACAAGGGATCCCGCTCGATCTCCCTAGCAAACCCTTTCAACACGTTTGGGTCTGCTGGGTCGGACCGGCATCTTGCCCTACCTTAAGAGCCAACTCACCACTAAGCGGTGATCACTTGACAGTTTTGCCCCTCTTTTCACCTGAGTGTCCAAAACATGCGGCAGCAAATCCGATGATTTGACTACAATTAACTGCGGCCTAAGGTGTCTTAGTGCCAAGTGATGGACTCCCTGATATTTAAACATGGTGTTTGTTATGGGCAATCCATGACGAGCTCAGAAGTCCAGCAACGGAACACCACCCTTCCAGGTCTCACTGTCACTACCCACGTGAGCAATGAAGTTCCCCAGCAGAAAGAGGAAGTCTCCAGGGGGAGCGCTCTCCAGCACACCCTGCAAAGACTCCAAAAAGGGTGGGTACTCTGAGCTGCTGTTTGGTGCATAAGCAGCGGAGTGAGGCTATCCTCTCATCCACCAATGTACAGGCGCTAGAGAGTTTACCATACAGGACAATCTTGGGTAGGTGATAGTTTTCCATTGTGGAGACATCTATCGGAGTTGGTATTTCACTAGCTGGCTTCGATCGTGGGGATCTCAGACTGCTCCACAACATTTGTAATCAAGTCACATGTTTAGGATGGTGCATTGGCAGCGCTGGTGAAAGCGCTCAAGGAGACGGATGTGACTGCAGTAGATGACCCTGGTGTCAGAGAAGAAGAGTGAGAACAACAGCCCCTTAGACACAACTAGTCATGCTATTCAAGTATTTGTTATTGCAAACACGTTTGTACAGTTTTCCAAAACGGCTGTTGGCCTTAGAGAGTCTGTTGTCGATTTCTTTATCAACCCTTGCATCGCGTGAGATGGTGCAGCTCTGGTAAGTGAACTGCTGTGTTGATTTCAGCTCCGTATTACCATTGGTTATATGGGGCTGAGTGATGTTCTTCTGGGACAAGATGTGATGTGCTCCAAGGCTCGCTCTGTTTGGGTAGGAAGAAGGTCCTGAGTAAGTCTTTCCTGCGTCTAGGCGTGAGCTTGAAGGTGCTGTTGTTTGAAGAGGCTGCCATCCCACCGCTACATGACATACACTGCATCCTACTTATCAAAGGCTTACTTAAGAGGACATGTTGAAGAAGATGCTGCATGCATGACGAAGGTTTTTTTTTTCACAGAGCAGGTTTGGTGATCAAGGTGGGCCGAATGAGGTGCAAGTAGAGTCAGGATGGAGACACTGTAGGGCATGAGATGTTTGCTATCCAGAGACAAAGAGATGATTAGTGTGGAGGCGGAATTTAAAAAAACATAAGCCCAACGCCTGATTTTCACTTGGTGTTTTCCCAGACCAAAAGAGGGTATAACTAGCATCATGTTCTTTCAGGCTTCCCTCACCAGCGAAGGAAGGTCTGGCTGAGAGCTGCTATGTCAATGTTCAGGCTGGAGAGTTCAAGAGTATGTGAGTGGAATGACGTTCCAAGAAGCTGTTGTCTGCTTTGTCTAGCATGGTCCTGACATTTCAGCAATCCTGCTAACTTTCATTTGGTTTTCTTTTCATGTTCATTTTTCCACTCTGTGGATAGTCGTTGACTGCAACTAGCCAAGTGGTTCAAGGGGTAATGAGTTTAGTTTCGGGAGAGCTTTTTCTATCGTCATATGGAGCAGGCAGTGCTCTCCCTATGCAGGGCTGCCAAGTGGTAATGCCGCCTCCGTGTCGACAACCAAGCCCTAATTTACCTACATGTAGGATCAAGACTACATCTTCTGGTATCTTCCACCTGCCGCTTTCTCTCCTTTCCCATTACTGCAGGTTTTTTCAGGGGGTTGATTGTAGATCATGGACATGTCCTTTGGTCTGCGCTCGGGAGTTTTTAGGTGAAGTTGAGTGCACAAAAAACTTGCCCCACCCTGTAAAACACTTGGTTCATCTGCCATGACCAAGAAAGCTTGGATGGTGACAGCGAGATTCTTGGGTCATAGGTTTGATGTCAGACTTTCCCTCTCATTTTCCAAGTGTGACTAATAAGTGAGTTGTCTATTCTTCGAACACGGCTGACAAGTCCCACCTGCCCAGAGCAGCCCTTGTTTTAATGCGTATAGCACCCGCAGAAGCTCGCTCCACGTTGTACCATGTGAAAGTTGGAGCAAGACACGAGGTCTGTGCCAGTTAATGAATGATTTTTTTCCTAGTTATTGCGCTCACCCATACCAGCATCCAGTGACTATTTAGACATCAATTTACCTCCCTCTGAGGTCCATTAGGCAAAGAACTGACACTTTTCCAGAGTTAAACCTTATATCATATAGCACGTTGATAAAAGATGATTCTCTACTTTGATGAAGTTGGAAACCTGATCTAAATTCATCAAAATGTTAATTTGAGTTCAATAAATTGCTGAGTTGATTAAATTTTCTTTTATTATTATTGTTATTATTTTTCTTGAAAATCTTGTCTAACATGAGGAGGTTTGAGATGCGTCTATAATTTGCTGACTTGGACGCATCCAGCCTTCTGTTTTTTAGAAGTGGCTTAATGGCAATGACTTTGAGGGGTTCAGGAAACTCACCTGACTGAAGTCAGCAATGAATTATTTGCTCCAACTCAAAAAGCACAGAGTTTTTGAAAAAGTCCAGTGGTATTGAGTCAAGACAGCTGAATCCTGTTTCAGTACCTCAGATTGTGTCTTGAAAACATGTTCCTGTTTCACAGTTGATGCTCAGTAAAAATCTGCTCCTTCTTCTTTCTCAAAGATATCAGACACCACGTCATTAGTAAAACACAACACTTTGGTGTTCTTCTTGGATCAAATGTGTTTTAAGTCACAGCCCCTTTATTTGCCTCAAACTTTTGATGAAACGTTGAAGTTTCATAGCTTTCATGAGTAAATGATAAAAGATGAGCTTTCTTTTAGGTACTTGAATAACTATTTCATCAACACAAAATGCAATAGAATTGAACACAATTATTCTGTTGACATTTCCTGGTGCAGTTTTTTGGTAGGGTTTTCTGCCAGACTGACTTTCAATGTCCCTATTTCGTTCACATACATTAAATGGAAAAAGTGATTAACACACTAAAATGACATGAGAGACATCCAGAGCCTCCGGGTGAATTGTTCCGCCATAATTTCTTTGTTAATTGCTTCTCTGGGGAGGCATGAGCGTAAAGGAAGCCCTGGGGTACCTCCCGCTGCCACACTTACACACTGGCCTGTTTTTTGTTTTTTTTTTGTCATCACATTAATCCCTTCCTCCTGCATACTGACTTGAGGATTCTTTCAAAATTAGAATGGCATTTATCGTCATTGTACTCAGTGTACATTACAGTTTAGTGTCTCATCGTTTCCAATTGCAATCTTCCTGTTGATTCCAGTCTTTTCTTTATTTTTGTTCAATGTTCATTCTGCAACTTTTATTCCATTCTTCTTACTGTCCTATTTTTCATAATTTTTCCCTGTTGTATAGATTTTCTTATCCAATTTCCTACTTTGTTATTTCAGCAGTTTAGGATAGTTTGTCATTGCACCGCCACAGCAGTGTGTCTTTACAATTCATACTGTATACTGCAACTAGTCTGCACACACCTGTTGAAATGCCAAGTTGTTGGGATATAAATGATAAGGGTCTTTCTCAGAAAACATGATCCGTCAAGGACTGCTGGTGGTGACCCAATTTGAGAGTCAATTATGTTTTTCCCTTTCAAATCAATTAACAGATTTGTTTGATTACAATATTTCATTTATAATTCAGATAAAAATAAACAACCTTACTGAGGTTTGGACAGTTGTTTTTGCATGAATGTATTTTGAACAGTGAAAAATAGCCGGTGCCACTCCTTGTTCATGGCGTGCCAACACCCCCATGTAAATAAATGCCAATGAAATGCATCCGTTGCAAAAGAAGTTGGTCCCAATAAATTAGGAGAATGTAAATACAACACAACACTGTTACATCAAGTGCCATGCTGTCCATAATGAGACAATAAGTCGTCAAAAAAAAATTATGTTCTTGTTTTGAGCCGATTGACAACTATTACTTAACCTTTTGCTTCCACGGGAACTACTTTGGCAACTAGAGCTGGAAATATAATGGTTACACTTAAAAATAAGTAGAATATCTATCTATCTATCTATCCATCCATCCATCCATCCATCCATCCATCAATAACTGGGCTTTGGCCTAGGCTGGAAAGACAGAAGCCTCACGAAGAAAAACGTTCCAGCCCTGTTAAAGCTGACAAAAACACTTGCAATCACCCAAACACATTTGGGAAAAGGTGTGACTAATGTGTCATAAAACCATAATTCCAAAAGTTGCTAAGCGCAAATACATTAGTGCTCATCACCAAAAGAACGCATACCTTCAGTGAAGCATTGTTGTGGCAGCATCATGCTTTGAGGCTGTTTTTCTTCAGCTGTTACTTGGGCCTTAGTCAAAGTGGAGGGAATCAACAGTTCCAAGTGACAGGTACTATTAGCCTTCAAACCCAAACTTAAAACCTCCAGGCTTTTGCAAGAAAGAAAAAAAAAAGATTGCAGGAAAAGCCTTTTGAAACAGCTAAACTTTATGTGGGGTTATTCAAAGACATCTCAGGTGGCAGTGGACTGCTGATACTAATTTGACATGAATTTGAATGTTATTGCTTTTTAATTGATTTGTACACATAGTAGTATGTAATTTTACTTTAGATAGATTGCATAAGTCTGTATTTCATTGGTGCAAGGGAATTCACACCATTGCACCAAAGTTGTTATTTGGAGTCAAAAATGATTTTACACCATAAAGTATTGTGTCACAGTGTTACAAGCCTACACCAAGTCACCCGTAACTCATATAGACTTTATTAATCCCTGTAAATTGTGCCCAATAATCACCTGTCCACAGTCATCCCATGCTTGTCAGCAGAAAACAGTCATAAACTCCAAGAAGCTGTCTGAAGACCGCAGATAGAAGGTTTGAGATGGACAAAGCTATGCAAACTACGGCGGTTCATCAATGTGCCATAAGTGGAAGCACCATGGTACCACTGTGAGCGTCAGAAAATCAGGGCATCCCTCCAAAATCAGGGTAAAAGGCAAGAGGAAACTGCTCAGGGAAGTGCGAGCAAATCCCTCCGTAACTCCTGTTAGGTTGATTGAACACAATAAATTTGGGGAGTCAAACATATGGCCCGCGAGCCGAATTAGGCTCCCAACGGGGTTTAATTTGAAGAATTGGTAAAGTATAAATTTCAGTATGGGCCGAGTAAATATAAAGCTGCCTAAATTCATCAAATGGCCACTATTAAGTGATTAATCTCCCGACCATTTATTCAAAGCGTTTTTCTATATAAGCAATTGATCAAAGAATTGGCCTGTATGTCACGATTTAACATACAACCTTAAGTCATTCACTGATGGTGTAGTGGTACACGCGCCTGAGTTGTGTGCGGGCAGCGTGGGTTCAGTTCCCACTCAGTGATGGTGTTTATGACTGCCCTGTGACTGGCTGGCGACCATTTCAGGGTGTAGTGCGCCTTTCGCCCATAGCCCGTTGGGATAGGGTCTAGCACCCTACTGCGACCCTGTGCAGTATAAGCGGTGTGGATAATGACATGACCTTAAGTCATGGTGTAATTGGGGAAAAAAAACTAGTGCCACATGAATCAAACATAAATGTCTTAAATATGACACATTCAACTAGTGGTAACACAAACTCATTAACCTTCAGTAATTAAATGCACTGCTCCACACAATGCATTATGGGAATCATGGAAATTAGGCAGGTATGACATACCCGTGCCCACATTGACGTCAAAGCTCATACAGGCAAAGTGTTGCCACCTTCCATGTTCGTGAATTTCACTAGAACAAGTTATTTCAATGCGCATGCATTACTTTTGATGGCTGGCACCCGTGTCTGTGAGCTGGGCTGCTACTTCGAGTGGCAATTAAAGCGCTCGTCAATTTGTAACATCTAAAAGCGTGATGATTGCTGATGTGATACCAAGTGGGGAACTACACTTGCATTCACATTAGCATTGAGCTTCATGGCTCAGCGCAAGTGAAAGCCTTCGATCGTCGCAAAGAGATTCACAATGGGTGAGGTTCGCAATCTGAGCCTGCACCGGACATTCGGTTCAGTCTTTTTTTTTTATTTTAACGGCTCAGCACACAGCACTAGAGAATTCCGCGTAACATTATCATCTTTACATTTTGCTCCATGTGGCCCCTGAGCTAAAATGAGTTTGACATCCCTACTCCAAATTATCCCTAGGCATGAGTGCGAGCGTGGATGGTTGTTTGTCTTTGTGTGCCCTGCGATTGACAAATCGCCTACTGCCCAAAGACAGCTGGGATAGTATGAGTATGTTTGACACAATGCCAACACAGCTGATGATCTGGCTCATATCATCCCTCCCGTGAAACATGGAGGTGGGAACATAACAATATGGATCTGTTCGTCTTCTTCCTGTCCTGGTGAGCTTTTTTGTGTACATGGGACTAGAGATTGTGCCAAAAACATTGACATCCTGGAGAAGAACCTCTTCAAGTCTGCAAATATAATGAACATTGGGAGGAGGTTTAGCTTTCAGCAGGATAATGATCCAAGACATACAGCTCGATTGACACACAAATGGCTCAGGAAGAAGAAAGTGAAGGTCTGACCTCAACCCAATTGAAAACATGTGGCAGGGTCTGACAATTGCCGTCCACGGGAGATCACCAAGGAACCAGACTCAGCTGGAGCAATAATGCAAAGAGGAGTGGGCCAATCTGTCCAAACAATACTGCGCAAAACTCATTGCTGGCTGTCCAAAGTGATTGGAAGCTGTTCGTGCTTGCAAAGGAGCTGCACCCAAATTCTAACTATGACATGATGACTAGATGTGATTACTTTTGCAACAAATACAGACTTATGAAGTTTTTCTACAGTAAATAATGCTTATGTACAAATACAGTCATGGATTGCTGTGTTTGTCCTATTTCCTTTCACATAAACTATTGAAACACACTTTTCATTTTTCTGTGCCGAGAAAATTGAGTGTTGTTCATGGGTATGAATACTTTTGCAACCCACTGTATGTTTTGCTGTGCAAGAGCCAAGTTATATTTTCACCTTTCAGAATACAGTATTATGTTATTTTCTTTTTTTTCCATAGGCAAAAAATGTATTACCATGCTTCATCTAATCTGTCTTTAGTGATTCTCATTTTGACTCTAAAACATAGCTTTTATGATCTGTGAAGTTCTTTTGTGCAAACACCTTTGGCCAATCACCTGCAGTGGCTTAAGAAAAACTGTGTCACTGAAGAGACAACAGGAAGCAGAGCTGGAGGTGGCGGAAATGAAAATGTAGAAGTTTTCTTTAGAAGTGACCTGGTTGTATTTAATTAGAAATGAGCTAAACTGAAGGGCAGCCGAAGTTGGAGTTTGAGGAACAAAGATGGAGAGAGCAGAGTTTTAGACAGTATGGACACGTAAAAAGGAGACACCTGAGTATATTGGTTAGGATGATAATGAGGATGGAGTCACCAGGGAAGAGAGCAGGAGGAAGACCCGAGGGAAGGTTGATAATTGTAGTGAGGGAAGACATAAGTGCTGTTGATGTTAGCGAGGAAGATGCAACATATTGGCTTAAATGGAAAAGATGAAGTGCTGTGGCGACCCCGAAGGGGACAAAAGGAAAGGAAAAGAAGACATTGAAAAGAATTGTAAAATAATGAAACCATGTACTTCTCCTTTGTTGTGAAGAAATGTGCAGAGCTACCAAAAAAAAAAAAAACCCACCAAGCTCAAACCTCATCGCTAACATGGCCAAATATTGCCGTTCCAACTTTGGAATGAGATGTACATGTCATCACTAAAGGGTCTCCATGGCAACAGCCTTCGAAATGCTAGACAATCTCTTAGACACTTGCATTATTTACTGTAATTAAAAGTCCCCTGTTTACTACCAGAAGCAATTGTCGGGAACCATCCCTTTGAACAGGAAAAAAAACAGTCTCTCTGGCTGACCATGTTCTTCCATTACCTCAATTACAGAAGTTGTGAACAAACCAATTGTCCATCTGCTTTGAATTTAAAATTTGCTACTTGATATCCAAAGGGATTTTAGCATTTTCAACAGCTTTTTCCAAATAAAGATAAGTTAACAAACATGTCAGAGGTTGGTGGGAAGCAGGGCTCATTCATGGTAGAATAAAAATCCTCTTTTGGTTATTAGCTCATCTACAATATAATTCACATGTATTAATATATATACCGCTAATGTCTGGCAGAATTCTCATGTCTCCAAAATAATCACTTTTCAGCTGAGCCCAAAGTTGTTCAACTTTAGGCAGGTCAAGCAAATATGCCTTTTCCAAACTCGCTCGGAATGATAAATTGGAGCATTCCTTAAAGTATCTCTTCAGCCTTTAGCATCCAAGTTGGTGGCACATGGTCATTTTTGACACTGATAGGTGTTAGTCAATTCTTACACATCAGAAGGTCCCCCGCAAAGAGCTTGTGGGAGACGGAGTTAATGTGTTGGGGCTGGCATTTACGAAAAAAGACAAGTTGCTAGGGTGATGACATTCCTTATTTTCGTCTACGGCTGAATAAATTATAATTTCTCCTAATTAGGGATGGTTAAATGTAGCAGTTATGTACAGGAAAAATAATTGACCTATTGCAATTGTTAGCCATTTTTTTATTAAGTGACAGTGACCTTTAAAGGTTACAAAGCATGGCTTCTACTCAAAAGCTTTTATTGAACACTTGGTTTTGATAGTTATACAAAACCAAATTCCAATCACTTTCCACATATGTTCTTTTCAATACACCACAAAGATATTTAATGTTCAAGCTGATGACTTTTTCATATTTTTGCAAATATTATGTCATTTTGAATTTGATGCCTGAAATTGAGAAATTGGATGAATGCTCATAAAGCTTCTGTTTGAAAGATTCTATAGGTGAACTAGTTGAACAGTTCAGTGTCAAGATTCGGTAGAAAAGAAATGTCCTAAAAGGCTCAATTGGAAAGCAAGCATCGGACAAGATTCAACACTATGTGAACAACTGCATGAGCAAATTGTCCCACAGTTTAAGAATAACATTTCTCAGTGTACCATTGCTAATAATTTAGGAATTTAATCATCTACAGTATATAATACCATCAAAATATTCAGAGAATCTGGAGAAATCTCTTCATTTACGTGGCAAGGCCAAAAACCAACATTGAATGCCAGTGACCTTAAATCTCTCCGATGGCATTGCATTAAAAACCGGCATGACTGTGTAAAAGATATTGGCATGTGAGAACACTTCAGTAAACCACTGTAACACATATTGTCTCTATATTAACGAGTTAAAATGTTAAAAAACTCTACCGTGCAACGCAAATGCCTTTTTAAACCACACCTAGAACCTCCGCGAGCTTCTATGAGCCCAAGCTCATCTGAAATGGACTGGTGGAAAGGTATGTTGTTATCTGACAAGTCCACATTTCAAATTGTTTTGTGATATCATGGACGCCGCCAAAATGGAAAAGGACAATCCAGATCGGCACAAAGGTCAAAAGCTGTCATCTGTGTTTATATGGGGGGGCCGTTAGTAACCATGTCACGGCACTGTAACAACAGTATGGCTTTGTAGTTGGAGTGTGAGTACTTGACTGACCTGACCTGTCTCGCATTCAAAATTTGTGGCACATTATGAAGTGCAAAATGCGAACACAAAGACCCCATACTGTTCAGCATCTTAAGTTGGTTACTTGTTGGTTGATTATTTCTTCAATCAACAGAGCAATCAATGCAAAGTTCGTAAAGAAAACAAGCCGATCAAAAGGCATGAAATGAAGCTAAAGCTTATCAAGCCTATGCTTTTTTTTTTTTTTTACATAAAGCATATTTTAACAGAGAAAAATATTCACCAGAAAAACGGCAACAGAAACAAAATTCACCAAAAGAAAAAAAAAAATAAAAGGCCACAAGATGGCAAAAAAAAATCATCTCATAGAATAGAATTTGTAAAAAACGACAAAAAAAAAAAAAAAGCAAGAAGCAAAAATGGGGAGCAATTACGCCTACATAGCTTCAACAATTAGTGTCATTAGTTACCAAACACTTGATGTAATAAAGTGGTAAACATGACCATGTCCAAGCTTGGAACGTGTTTACAGATATTAAGCCCAAAATCAGTGAATATTGCAAAAAAAAAAAAAAAAATGTCTTTGTAGTCTCTACTATTGAATATACTATTTGTTTAAAAAAAATTGCGAATCCTCCTATTCTGTTTTACTTATGTTTTACACAACATCCTAACTCCATTAGTGTTGGTGTTTATAGATAGACAGTAGACTATACAAATCATTTTATACTTTTTATTTTCTCCGAAGAAAATCAACATGTTGCTAACCTCCCTGGAATTTTCTGTTAGAGAAATCAATGCAACTGAATTTCTTCTACTTACTTTAATGTAACGAAGTGGAAATTTATGTGGGAAAAGGAATGTACGGTAGTTACTTTGGCTCTGTTCACAGCCAATTTGTCAAGTATTCTTTGTGCACTTAATCTTGGGGTCGTTAGGAAATAAAGTGTGAGCAGCCAACAGCTCATAGCTAAACACCGCTCAAAAATAAATGGAAAAAGATGTGACTGGATGTGATTTGCACCATTTTAGTGGAACTCCACCCAGACGTGCACTCAACACTTGACGCACCTTTTTTGCTGCTGTCTACATCTCTTTCCCATTTTGTGTTGCTTTATTTTCTCTTCTTATGAAATATGATTAAAACATTATAAACATTAAATTGCGCTTGTTGTTCCATGAGTCTGATTAAAATATTGTGCATGTGTCTCGTCAGATTCTGATTAGAACCAGAAGTCCTGTCCAAAGTCCACTTGTAATGATTCTGAATACATTCAGAATGAATGTGTGCGCATCCATTGCTCCACCTCTTGAGACAGGCAGTGGCTCCGGTTCCTTGCTTAAGAAGAACTTCACCGCATTCAGCTACCCCCTAACTGAGAGTTAATGCTCGGTCAGACCAGGGCATTATATGGCCCGTGGGCCACATCTGGCCTGTCGTTTGCGACCGGTCCACACAGCGAATTATCAAAATAAAGCAGTGCGATTTTTCTTTTGTGCGGCACGGTGGATGACTGGTTTGCACGATGGCCGTGGGTTTGATTCCAGCTCTGGCTTTCCTGTGTGGAGTTTGTATGTTCTCCCCGTGCCTGCGTGGGTTTCCTCCCACATTGCAAAAACATGCATGGCAGGTTAATTGGACACTCTAAATTGCCCCTAAGTATGAGTGTGAGCCCGAATGGTTGCTTGTCTATGTATGTCCCGCGATTGACTGTCCAGGGTGTACCCCGCCTACTGCTCAATGACATCTGGCATATGCACCAGCACCCCTCGCGACCCTTGTGAGGAGAAGCGGTCCAGATAATGGATGTCATGTCATTATCCACACCGCTTATCCTGTACAGGGTCGCGGGAGGGTGCTGGAGCCTATCCCAGCTGACTACGGGCGAAAGGCGCACTACACCCTGAACTGGTCGCCAGCCAGTAATAGGGCAGACATAAACACCGTCACTGAGTGGGAACTGAACCCATGCTGCCCGCACACAACTCAGGCGAGTGTACCACTACACCATCAGTGACATAATGGATGGATGGATTTTTCTTTTGACCGGACATTTTTTTTCAAATGCTGTGAAATGCATTACCCCTGTCATTTGTTTGTCACACAGCCTATGCTTACTCCTAAAGGAGACCAAATTGGTTAGAAATTGGTCTGCGGTACTGTACTTTGTCACAACCTCAAAATGCCTCTCTAGTCATATTATTATAGTTAACAACATAAACAACACTAAAATTGAAAAATTATTTTTAAAAAAAACATTCACTCAATAAAACGACATTTCTATTAACAAAATGGCCAAAGCGAAATCTCTGGCTCTGAGTTTTATCCATATTTTGTGAACTACTACTAAGGACGTATAGCACTCTGTTCAGAAATAAATTAGCATGATGGCTAAATGTCAAGAAATCTTCTGACACTTTGCCCTATTGTTGTAGACAGCCACTGGAGCACTCTTCTTTTTCATGCTGTGGCTAATGAAGTTTATTGTGTTTTGGTAGACTGCACAAAGTGTTCTGGTATATACTATTGCCCACGCTTGCCACACCTGGCAATTTGATGACAAAAGGTAGACTCCATTTCAAGTTAAAAGCAGGTCTAGCACAAGTTTGGTGAATTGGATCTCGGCTCAGGCAGACAGATTTTGAGCTCCGCGGACAGGTGTGGTGGATGTCATCTTTTATCATTCACAGATATAACAACAACGTGGGACAATCGCTCTGAAGCAGTAGAAATCAATTCACTGAGCAGATGATCATAATCATCTTATCATCATGTTGCAAGATCTCATCTTACATTTTTCGGGTATAAACGCGCTTTGTGCGAGGCAAACTCAATTGACCCTGGCCAGTCAATTTCAGCTTCCGCAATGTCAAAGACTGTGTGTACTTCCACCGTCCTGATTTTAAAAACAATTAGGGGAGTCGCTTTGATTGGATGGGAGTTGGCTGCGTTCCATCGCACAACACATTATAAAACACGGTGCAAACACCCTTGTCCACCTTTGCGGGTTTAGGAAAATAGGAAAAGAAGAAAAATAATACCCATGCAAAATTAAACTGCGATTTTTGTTTTTAGACTTGCACGCAGCATAAAAATATAGTGCAGACAATGTCCAAAGTTTGCGGATCATGTCGCCTACACAACTGTGCTGATTAGTTTTCTAAACACGCAGTATCTCATTTGAAGGACATTGAGATGGTGCAGTAATCCAAGTACTTTGGAGTACACTTGAGTAATGGAATGGAATATTAACATGGATGATGTGTACGAGAAGGAGAGGGGCAAACTATTTCCTGAGGAGGTGTCTGCTGGGGGAGCAACATTGAATGTGAACTGAATCGACACTGTCTGCAACAAAGTCAAGTGAAAGTCCCACTACACTTGGGGTCGAGAACCTTTTGGGCTGAGAGAGCCATGAAGGCAACATATTTTTAAATGTAATTCTGTGAGTGCCATACGATATGTTTAAAACTAAAAATACAAGTCAATATGTCCAATTTATGTGATTCCAACACTTTTTAAGTACAATAAGTCTCTGATTTACTTGAATAGAATTTGTATGCTGTTGCTAACCAATGATGAGTATTTCTTATCATTAATTTGACTTCTGGTGCCGCATGATTTTGCTTCATAGCCTGCTTGATAGCTACGTGATGAGGTTATGGTTAGATTTAAATTTATCTTTATTAATCCTGAGTGAAGTTCTCTGTATTTGTTATAGTTTGTAATTGTTCTTTATGCAATTTTTCGGTGACGATCTAATTAACGGCTTTATTGTTGTTGTTGAATTCCCTGCTTTGGTGGTCAAACACGTGGAATATTTCTTCAAAAATTCCATTCAGTTCAATTCATTTCTTTCATTTTTAATAGCACTAAATTACAACAGAAGTTGCCTGAGGCCACTTTATGCGTGAAGCAGGTGAAAAAGCGCACTGCACTTACTAAATGATTAACTGAGCCCAACTGAAATAGTTGGACGGCTTGGTGCGCATACGCGCACTCTCACGAACATTGAATGAGATGTAAAGACTCTTTTATTTTTTTCTTCCCCTCTTGCTCACACAAAAAGTAGTCATCATTGTCAAATGTTCTTCCAGGCGCACACTGTGCTCTGTCCCATGGGCCCTGCAGTGCATATCAGAAGGAGTGAGAGTAAGTGTGCGTGACAGGATAGACAGATGATTGGAAAGATAAAATTAAAATTAATTTTTGAAGTTCACACTATCATGTGTAAAACAGTGTGTGAGTGTGTCATTCCCACCTAATTGCAAAAATGAATTAATGAGGAATGCCCTCTGTTACTTCCTCTATGTCTGTCATGCAAACAACACACAAGATGCAGATCGAAGTCTCAGGATGGTCTCTTGAACATGTGGCTGAACGATGAGGACAGCTTCATCATTATTATAGTACAGGAGTTGTGTGTGTGTGTGGGGGGGGGGGGTGTGCGTGTGTGTGTGTGTGTGCACCAAGGCTTGAAGATAATTAACAAGTGAGTGGGTTCATGCATGCGAGTTTTTGGGCACACAGCCGTTACTTTGACAGTGTTCTTACACTCTACCTTTAATAGAAAGTGGAAAGTTTCTATCAAACTTCTCCAAATGTATTATAGATCTCATTCTTTGAGGTTTTCAGGGAGTGTGTGTGTGTGCCTATGTGCTGACAATGACAATGATCATGGGGAGAGAAATGGAGGAGAAAGCAGGAAGGTCACCAAGTGATGAGATGGTAGAGAGGAGACCATATGAGGGAAATCGAAATGAAAAATTGCATGACCTAAAGTGCGATCACTTAAAAAAAAAAAAAAATGATAGTAATCTTAAATTTGATACTAAATTTCATCATTGCATAAAGAAAAAGATGGAAATCAGCTTTATATAGGTATGTACAGTAAACGCACAGATATTAGTTACATGTAACAAGTCTCAAACAAAGCTTTTATTTGAAGATTTATTTTTTGTGGACCACACAGTATGTGCTTTCTCCTGACTGGAGCGCGAACTTCATTCATTTGTAATGAGCTGCACATATTTCCCATCTGCAGTGACAGCTGCAGCACATTTACAAAGAGGCTGGAACTGTGATGAGGCTGCCCTCAGTTGTGTTCATTTAACGGGCCAGCTGCACTGATTGCACCAATCTTGATGTAACATTTTGAAAATCACCAACATAACGCATTTTGTTGCTCACACGAGCCGATATAATGCTAGCCTGGTCACCAAAATGGTACCGCAGGCAACAGAAAGCAGAAACGGAGAGTTCAAGGAATAGCGCAACAAAGTACAATTAAACAGCGTTTAAGATATATCGCTGCTTATGAGTTGAAAAGATAGTTCAGGAAAAACCGGAATAAATATGCTGCGAAAGAGAAATTAGGAGACTATTAAACAGAATACAAAATAGAAGACTGTTAAACATAAAGTGCTACTGACAAATGGGACAATAATCAAGGAAAATTTAAACAAAAAGTACTAATAACAAGTAGGAATGAGCATAATCAAAGTTCAAAATAAAATTGTGTCAACTGAATAGAAAAAACAGGTTGCATAACATTAAAATGGCATTTTTTTACAGGGGATGCCAGGAACACAGGAAATACAATCGTGTGGAACAACTTGACAAAAAAATTGATTTAGTTTTGGATAAAAAGCAGGATTAATTTGGCAAGAGACAAATGTCAATTTTAAGGCCAAAAAGTACAGTTATCTGGTGGGCATATTTCTGCACATGGTCTCCTAAAATATTAACGTGTTAATGTAATGGGATGGGATGTAGATCATGTCCCCATATGCCTTATAAGGGATTTTGGGAAACAGAAAGTTGCCAAGTTTCCATAATATAAAAGGAATCAAGTGTAAATTAGAAAGCTTCCAATGTAACCTATAGAATCTTGCTACTTGTTTCTTTGCTCTTAGCCACACACACTTTGCCCCATTGCATTATGCATTCCGCTAGCAGACTACACCAGGTGGTTTAAGGCCACACTATTGCTGTGAAGTCACATTTGAACGTGGACTATTTTCTTAGCTTTAGGATATGTCCCATGAAGCAATTACAGAAAGAAATAACCCTTTGCAAGTGTATCATTGTAAGACATAAGCGCACTCATCATCTGCCGCAAGTTCCTACTTCCACAATCCCATCTAATGAGGTTCTGTTTTTGACAGCTTCAAGGAGTATGAAACGGATGTGGGTCAGCAGCAAACTTACTAATGTTGACAAGGCCATCCTCTCTGGTGCCTTGCCCTCGCTCTCCCAAGTGTACTTTTGTGGCCCACCTGTCCTTTCATTTGCCGGGGAGCTCTTTGGCGTCATCATAGCAAATTGTTGCTGTCAGTGCCTCGTGACCACCTCAACCCTGCCATTTACAATCTCTCACCCGCCACCTCCGTTCCCATCCACAGTGCTCTGGTAATGCATCGAAAGTAACTCTGTTCTTTATCTCACTCTCTGCTTCCTCTCTCTTCTGTCTGTCCAATCCATCTGTCCTAGACTAGTGTGTCTAAAAAGCTTTGAGTGGCGCACTGTGCCAAGGCAAGTGCACAGATTTGGATAATCACTGTCTGGAGATATGTCCGAGATAACAGCTATAGTCACTCTCTCCTGGTCTGCTTGCCAACAGTCCGTGTATGTGTATCCGCGTGTGCATGTGTGTTGGTGTGAGATAACCCAGTAGCCTCTTGCTCGTGTCCAGGCCAGCTGTGGGTTGCAGCTGATAAGTGACACAGGGACATTTCATGCCTCCAAATAGCAGACACCTTGAAAACTCGATTTTCTAGCATGGTTGGACATGTAGACTTGATCACCATAGCGCACAAAATATATCATCATACTGCTCTAATGAAACACACGAGCGCCAAAGAATTCAGAGCTATTATGTTGCCAGTTATAGAATAGACCTGGTCACACCTTCACGCTAGTTGTATTATTTACTTGTCCAACATTCAATCTTTAAATGCATTCATATTCTGATGGATGTGCCTTTTCTCATGTCACTGAAAAAGGCACCATTCATAATCATGTTGAAGTGAGCACGGAAAACTTTTAAGATGCTCTGTGACTTCTACCGGTTCCTTCAATTCCAGCTCAGTGGAAAAATATGTCTTTATATTTTCCATGTCTGAATTGGATCGTGTTCATGTTTGCCAAGTATGTTGCAGCAGAACACACCATACTTGTATTTATGTTATCCTACTCAGTGCAGTACGAATATACAAACCACTTTGTTCCACCTGCAGCTGTTTCACGAGATATGCTGAATTTGTGACTGAAAACAATGGTGTGTGTGTGTGTGTGTGTGTGTGTGTGTGGTCTCCAATGTGTTATGAAAGAGCAATGTGGGCTCATTTGGCTCTCCATATTTTGAAAGTACTTTCGCTTCTAGTCCAAGTTGATGTTGCCATACATTACACTTTTCTGTGCAGTTTGTGCTGTGAGTTTTACTAGCCGGACATATAGATACCGGTCTTCCTGACCTTTCAGTTATTTCTTTTCATATAAAGTTGTAAGAAAAGTTAAAAGGACAACCCACCTCAAATCTTTTTTTCCTGTCATTGTAACTGCTGTAGAATATAGTCCGAGGTAAAGGGGTGATGAAATTGCAAATGGAATATAGCACTAAGAAATAAATTCATCACATCTTATTGTTGACATATTTGGTTTAGTACTTTAAAATGTCCTTGGGATTTGGCAGTATGAACAACATAATAAAAATATAAATTCCTCTACTTGCTCCTGAAAGACTCTAAATAGATAACTGAATGTATTTACGGCACACCAGCAATATCCGATTGCTGTATATGTTGCTGTTGGCTCTTAAAAAATATGACATGTAACAAAAAAAAAAGAAGAATAAAGAAAGCAGCCTGAGAAAAAAGAATGGCAGTCAGCAGACCAGAAAGCATTTTGCAGAATTCTGCATAGTGTGTAAGTCAGCAACTGTAAAATGTGAATACTCGCATGAAAAAGCACATTTAAAAAGCCCAAAGAAGTTGAATAAAAACCTTCAACCCTGCTAGCAACCTACACAATGACTAAGAGTATGGAAGGGTAAGGTAGTCAGGCAGCAAGGTGGTGGTGTGAATGGTTTGCACATTTTCCTCACAGTTTTGATTAGAATTTTAGCTCTGGACTTGCAATATCGTGTACTTCCTCCCACAGCGGTCATGCTAGGTTCATTGGAGACTAAATGTCCCGTCGGTGTGAATGTGATTGTGAATGCTTGTTTTTCTAGATGTGCCCTGTTATAGACAGTCATATGTCGCGCGAGCCTAGTGAGGAAACATCGTATAGGAAAAACTGTAGATGGATGGACTTCAGTCCTTTCATCACTGATGGAGTAGTGATTCACGCACCCGAGTTGCGTGACAGCTTTGTGAGTTCAGGTTCCACACGTTAAGTGGGAAAGATTCTGTCACAATGTGTGCCTTGTGATTGACTAGTAACCAGTTCTAGTATCCTGATCTGCTTTTGGTGCAATGGCTCTGTTGGAATCGGCTTCAGCAGTGTATGTGTGTTTCAGTCAATAATAATGATGTGTCACAGCTGTTAGAAAAGGTCCACATCGGCTGTCATCTGATAGCACAGCAACATTTAGCGTAACAATTTACAACCTGATCTGATGACCTTATAAGATTTCTCAATTACATATGCTTGTGTGATGAATATAATTTTCCGTATCCAATTCAAATTGATTTCTGTGATTATATATTGCAAATTGAGGAGGAGAAAAAGATTTGCACACAAATAATTACGTGCCCCAAAGTCCGTTTTTTTTAAATTTATTTTTGTTAATGTTGCAGTGATCTGAGTGTGGCAAGACAGTTTAAAAGACATGCACGTTCACATTGGTTGGATTCTTTATTGAACTTCTTAGTGATTGTGCAGCAGCATAAATATATTGCATTATGAAGTGTGACTGAATGGAATAGGTTCTAATATAACTCAAAGGGTCCCACACTTTAATCGGTCCTTAAAGACCAAGTGTGAAGAAACCTTGACCCACGATATTTTGAGAAATAAATCTATTTTAAGAATACTCACATTAGTTTTTTTTAAATTAACGTCCTAGATTCATAGTTAGACTCATAGCAACGCCCTAACAAAGAAAATGCTTTTGTTCTGCTATGTCTGGTATTCATCGGGAATGACATCCGCCGAGTGACGAATCGCCAGTCGCCATTGTTCTGAATTGTAGATTCTCTGGCGAGCTGCTCAACTGACATTGTTGTTGCGTTATTCGGTGAAATGCCTCGGCGCTGTGTGGTGATGCATTGTTCGCAGTCTGGGAATCATCTGTTTGAGTGGCCAAAACCAAAAAATTGGGCACGTAAATGGAACAATTTTGTTCTGGCAAACAGAGGGAATTTTAAGCCAGTGTCGACGAGTGTTCTTTGCCGCAAGCACTTTGAAGAGCTGTTTTCTCAACCTTTTTACATGTTATGATATTGACATATGATAAAGGGTTTGCATAAAGGTAGGTGGGATTTACAATCCATTTTGAAAAATGTGTGGTGCATTGCGTGTATTGTGACAGTTTGTGTTTGACTTCTCTGCTGTATGTATGAGGAGTGCGCATGCGCTGAAGACGAACGGGAAGAAAGGAGGAAAAAAGTTGGGCGAGAGATTACTGTATGTTTGGGATGTAACGATGCACTTAAACCCCGATTCGATTCTATTTTCAATTCTCAGTTCCCGATTTTGATTTGATTGGATATTTTATTTATTTATTGTTTTAAACGCTGCCACGCTTGTCTCTCTGCGCTCGTGTGATACAGCAGCGATCCACAAACTAAATACACATCGATGTTTAGCACAAGCGTGTAAATGTTTAGTGCATGAATGGAACCAAAAATTATACGCTATCGAGTTGCACTATTATTATCAAACTACCTATAAATAGTAAAAGAAATACTTAAACATATTTCACTTTTCTTGAGCACCAATCCATTTTTAATGTAGAAGTGACCGAAATCTTGTGATTAAAATTGGGGAAATGCAATGTGCTAGAGAAAACTCATCACTGAAAAATCATCACTTGAATTTTTTTTTTTATTTTGTTTTTATTTAAACTGAATATGACTTGGTATGATGTCATACTTTTGGGTTTGTCGCTCGGCAGAATCTCAACGAAAATGATTACTTTGTCAAATATACCAAATAAATAATGTTTTTTCATGCTTTTTTATTTGTATTAGGTGTAATTATTTTCTTGTGACACAAAAATATTTAATCTGTCATTTTCTGAACATACTTCACACTAGGTCTTTAATTGCGAATAGATTCAAATAAGCATTACTGTTCCCAATATCTAAAATTGAATACATTCACTTCAATAATATTATCAGAAGTAATTGTAACAAAGGTGTTTAGTAATAGGAGTGCCCCAAATTGAAGAAAGGATCTCTCTCTGCCAAAGGTCAGTCAAATACGTAAAGTTGCAGGCTTCTGGATAATTAAACTTCATAAAATAACATGTTTTGACATTTGTATGTAGTTGCACAATATAAATGAGAGAATCTTTTGGAGTCTGCACATTTAGCATGTTGGACAACACTGATGGAAAAATGCAATTACGTTTTCCAATACCGTGTTTTAATTTGGACAGGATATAACTGAGACTTGGGCATATTTTCTTATTCCTCTTTGTGGAGACATTTGCTGAATTAACAGTATACATGTGGTACACACGTGTCCTCTTTAACTTTAAGCGTTAAATTCATTATATCATAATTCATTTTGTATATTCACCAAATAACGTGAAATTGTTTACATCCAATTAATATAAGAAAGCAGTTGACTTACTTTACTGTGAGGCCCAAAAAAAAAAAAAAACTACCGCTTTTATGACCATGACAACTGTGCGCAGTTCTACCGTGGTGAAACAGGGTGAGGCCTACTTCTCGACCTCAATTGTCAAACACGAAGGGAAATAGAAGTATAAAATCTAGAAAAGATAATACGGGATGACAAAAGTTGCAAGCATCAGTGATATACAGTGAGTTTCCAGCATTGCTGTCACAATCACTCATTCTTAATGAAGTTATATAAAGCACAGCTAACAAGCCTAACAAATGTGTTGAATCATGCAGTGCAAAGACTTGTCACTGCCTAATTAATGATACTTTCTGACGCACCAGTTGGACTTGGAACACACAGTGAGGATTTGTGTTATTATAGTAGAGTGTTTAGTAGGACAGCTTCTGTATAGTATGGGGGTGGAGAGAGAATTAACAAAAAACTATTAAAACCTTAGTACAGAGCAAGTTCTTCCTGTTAGGGAGAGAGCAATATATATATATATATATATATATATATATATATATATATATATTGTTCATCTTTTATTTCAAGCCGAACCAACCTGCAGTCGTCAGTTGGTCAGTCTGTTAGTCAGGTAGTCAGTTCTTCAGATAGTATTATCCATCCATCCATCATCTGTACCGCTTCTCCTCACTAGGGTCGCGGGGGGTGCTGGAGCCTATCCCAGCTATCTTCGGGCAGTAGGCGGGGGACACCCTGAACTGGTTGCCAGCCAATTGCAGGGCACACAGAGACGAACAACCATCCGCACTCACACTCATACCTAGGGGCAATTTCGAGTGTTCAATCGGCCTGCCATGCATGTTTTTGGAATGTGGGAGGAAACCGGAGTACCCGGAGGAAACCCGCGCAAGCACGGGGAGAACATGCAAACTCCACACAGGATGGCCGGAGCCGGGATCGAACCCACGCCCGATGCTGTCTCTCACTGTGAGGCCATCGTGCTAACCAGTCGGCCACCGTGCCGCCAGATAGTAGTATTATTATTATTATAACAGGAATAATAATAATAGTTATTATTATTATTATCATAGTCCACCAGACGTCCACTGGTCTGTCAGTCAGTCCATTTCAAATACACTGAATTGTCAATTGAACTGGTGACTGCCTGGAGCTGTTTTAAACTCCTGAAACGCCAACAAGTTTTAATTTAAAGCTTAAAATTGCTTACCAAAACTGTCTTGTCTTAAATGTCTTGTCATTTCTCTAGGAACATGCTCAATATTGCAATAATATTGATATTGCAATTGAATATCGTCATATATGTTTTTCCCAATTTCATGCAGCCTGATATATATGTTATAATTTTCTTCATAACTCCCCTTACATTTGCCAAGTTTGCTTTGACTTTTTTATTTAGTTTTTTTACTAATGTATCGGTCATGATTCACAACAATAAGCAGGTGCATTTCTCATTTGTCCAGGCTGGGCAATCAATACTTTTGACAATTAAATATTTTACAATATAGAGGCAATGACAGAGACTAATGATGCAATGATAGGGGGCAAATAAATCAACATATGGAGTTTTTTTTTAAGCGAGTCTGAGGCAAGATAAAATTTATAGGATGAATCGATGGTAATTTTCCCACCTTCTGGCATTAATGGACTTTCACAATGCTCGCTGCACCCATTTAATGTCATCGAAGTCTTGCACTTTTAATGTATTTGTTAAATACTTAATTCCCCACTGTACTTCATTACGCTTCTCTCATGCATGTCAACCATGAATCCGAAATAGATTCAATTAGTGTGCCAAAAATGTGATTACCTTATTGTACGTCTGCATTGCTTTTCAGAGGCAGGGCCCGCTTGAGAATGTACATAATTGTGCGCCTTCTGTTGAGGGACTCTGAGGTAAACAGTTTTAAGACTCTCCAAAGCTGTCGTAATAAATAAAAATCAGGTCTCTTGAGAGATTGCGCAAATCCACTTAATTATACGCCTGATTGAGAAAACTATGACTAATGGCAGGGTTTGTTGGACAAACATTTTGACCTTCTTTTCACAAGTGCAATGATAAGAACATAAATCAGTTCAGAACAAATCAAATACATTAAGGGTGGATATAACCAAGTCATTAAATGACTTATTTATATGAAACTAATCAATGTGACTACCATTTCACCATGTTTGCAAAAATGAACAAAAACAATGAAAGCATTCCCTTAAATTTGTAAAACATGTCAGGAGAACTGATATGTTTGAGGATAACTGCAGCATTAGTAGACTCCTTGGGGAGCAGCGTTTTCTCATTGCTTTGATTATGCCTACACAGTTCGAGATTTTTATGTTAAACCCTATAGCATGTCAACAGCCCTCAGCAAGGCTCTGCTGCTGAGCCTCAGTAATGAGAAGTGATTTCAGCACACCGTGGATTAAAGCCGTTCTCCCCATCGCCGCAGTAAACTTTTTCACAGTTCTCACTGTAAACTGTTAGATGATGCATACAATAATTGAACATTTTCTTTGCCTGCCTGTCCTTTTATTAGGCTTCTATTCACACTTGCACACAATTTGTCTTATGTCGCCTGCTGCGAGTTATGAGTTATTTTCCAATTATGGCGGTTTTCTCTTAGACTTTAAGCAAAGTAATGGAGGATCATATACGGTTTTTATTTATGTATTTACAGTCGCAGAAGTTCACTTTAAAATGTTCTAGTGTTCTCTCTGAGGTCTCCCAAAACAATTCCGCAGTTGAAACGCTGTCAAGTATGACCCAAGTCTAAAGCATATGTGGTGAGACTTCAGAATATCCTTTGACACGTTTGGTCCGTGCCCTTCAAAAGGATGAATGTCGCAAGTACAAACTAAATTTTTGTGAAGCCACCAAAAGTGTACCGGTGAGGGCAAAGACAAGAAAATGTGGCAAAAAACATCTTAATGGCATCCAAATGATGGAAGTGGATGACCCATCTCTCTTATAGGGGATCTATTCAAAATGTTTCGACCGAAAATGAGTCAAAACCAATAATAAGACACTGCAATGAATACCGAAAAATCAGCTTCTGTCAATCTTTATGTGAAGAGATTGACCTTCCAGATGCAAGGCTGATGCCGATGCCTATTTTTGGCCTGAAAAAATATTGATCACCGATTAATTAGCCGATTAATTGAAAACAATTTTAATGCATAAAATAGTGGCTGGAGCTCCGGTGCTCCAAATTTTCAAAGTCCATGTATCCCTCCATCCATAAATTATTTACACGTCATATCCTCACGAGTTCACGGTTGTGCTGAACTAGAAGTCCAACTTTGAAATTTGGCCAAGCCAACCACTGGGGGTTGTCGCGCTGCTGCCTATCTAATATTGACACACTCTGAAGCGGCCACTTCAGTGAACGCATGGTGTACCGCAAGGCGGAGTTGCGTCTCTGGCAGGTCTGAAGAAAGCGGTTGCACCACTAACTTGGGCTGCATAAACAGTTGAAGTGGACATGAGTACCGTTGTGCACATGGATTTTGGTGAGATTGGACACCGTTTACAGACATTTGGTTACAACAGAATGTGACAAAGCCAGCCAGGACACAAAATTGCAGTTTTTGCCTCCTTCCTTCATTGACGTAAAAAGCAGTCCCCGCTCATAAATAATGGGCATCATTAAGATGGCCTGAATGTACTCAGAAAAAGTGCATGAAATTGCAACTTTTTCAATGAGGTGAATTTTAGTGCAGGCATAATTTTTATCAATTCCAATCTTCAGCCTAATCAGGTCATTTTAGGAATGATAGTTAAATATTGCCAGTGCAGTTAAAGGGATGCTTCATTGACGTGAACTAAAAATTACATCAGTACTAAGTAGAAAAACGTTCTGCACAGTAGTTTGGATTTATTGATATCAAACGTGATCTCACCACCATAAAATCGAAAATTCTGCACTTACACAGGTTGAAGCGGACAAAAGCAAATTGTGGCATTTGCTTTTAGTCGGGAACGTCAATATTTGGTGAACAAAACGTTCAAGCGAGGAGGCTGACTCCACAGCCGAGTGTGGCCGCATTGGAACGTTACATTGAGTGGCGTACGCGTATCCCGCAGCTGTTGCGTTTTAAAGAATAAGAAGGCGTGTTGGAGTTACGTCGCCTACAGTCAATAACTTGGGCCAATCATCATTCAAATTAATGTGCATGTCTACTCCTTCCCACTTCAGTCTCTGTAAATATCCCGACTGGTGCTTTTATGCCGTGCGTCCTCACCGTGATCAGTAAAGAATCAGTGTGCAGCGTCCTAACAGCATAATGTAGTTATGTAGCTCTGCTCTCTTCCACATTTCATCACTCTCATAAAAATCAGCCAAAGAGAGGTTAATCCTTTTGATGTATTGGAGTGGTCATAGGTAGGGATGTCCACATGAATTTTGGTGCCAACTGATCACGGTTTTTGGATGTTATAAGCAATGAAAGTGCAATGATTTCCAATGGAGGGTTTGTAATTCGGTCCATTTACTGACTCTTGTAGTGGAGTGGAGGGGGCCGTGTCCATATTCCTCATTAAACGTAGACGTTTTTCAAGTCGTCACTTGTTTCCTAATTTCTCCCAAATGAATAGATAAAAAAGAATATCATAACTAATTTTAGTTTTCCAATCCAAAAATATATAAACTCAGCATCTTAGTGAAAAATGGGCCATCTTGGATCTTGTCCTCATTTAATAATAAGGTTTAATAATTGAAAAAAATAATTATTTTCAATGCTGAATAGATACAGCAAGATTAATAAGAACAATGCTCTAGAATGCACCATGCTCAACCTAAGAAGTTATCCTGGAATTAATGGATCAACAAAATTCAAACTAGTCTTTTAACCTTTCATGCTCCATTTCCAAAACTTGTTTGAGGGAGGCATATTGTTTCACAATCCACAATGAAGGTCAGTGCTGTGTCCGATAAAAGTTAGTCTCTCCTAAAACTTTCTCTCCCCTGCGGTCTCTGTGTAATCTCAGTCTGAAGAAAATGTCAGCTGCCAGTCTCATTCACAGAGATATGGACCAAGCCCTAAACGCACCTGCTTACCCACGGCAGAATAACAGTGAGCGAGAAAAATATGTAGATTATAAAATGGAGGCAAGCTTTCAGATGATAATATTCGAGCGCCGGGCTGGCAGGTCCCAGAGAAACTGGAACCAGGTGTTGTTGTTTTTTCTACGTGCCCGTATGCATGTGTGTGGGTGCCAGAAAATGTGCTGTCAAGTCCTCACTGTAACTCCCACTTGGCAGGACAAAATGAATGGCCTTTGCTATAGATTTTTGGCAGACAACTCCAACTACAACCATCTTATATCGTATTACCAACAGCCTGAGATGCTCAAATTGATCTTTATCTGTGGGGGGGAAAAAAAACCTCCCCTGGCGTAAATGACCTTTTACGGTCCTTACCTTACCTCTCCCCTGTACGTGTGGGCGTGTGTGTGCAGGTGTGTGCGTGTGTGTTCCCCCAAAAATTCAGCGGATATCCTCAAAGCCTGAAGGCGAGCAATTTCTGGAGCATTCACTATGGTAAGCATGTCCAAGGTGATAGCACTCAAGTTGTACTAAGATAGGGAGGAATGCGACTGTTTTTTAATCAAAACTCGAGCAAGGACCTTCAGGCTGCGTCAAAGTAATCTGCCTGCAAAAATATCATCAGCATAAATATGTTGTCACTCACCGTTTTAGTCTCAAGGGAGGAAAAAAATTCTATTCAACATTTTTTGAAGAGACTATAAAGTTCTATATTGTTAAAAAATTATTAAATATATGCAAGTCCGTGCATATAGCTAAAGGTGTGAATATTCCTATTATCTAAAAATACTAAAAGGAACACTTGAAATTAACATGCAGTGGATAATAACGAGGAAAACTTTCTTCGATGCAGCATAGTTGTATTCCTTGAAATAAAAGTGCACATGAACTGTATATGAGGGAAATAAAACAGAATGTAAAATTTTATTTCTGGTATTCAATACCCTGACATAAATTTGAGAGCACAAAGAATAGGTCATCTGTAAAAGAAGGCTGTTTTGCCACCGCTGTCTTTTCAAAGCAGTAGCAGAACTTAATTGGTAATGGTTGTCCTGGGCAAGTTAGGTTAAAAGTGATATATATTGTGTTTAATGTAGACAAATGTATAACTACTACTGTTGTGGACAGGTGGGTAAAGAATTATCTGTAATCGTAGTTGTGTGTGCTGTGGTTGACTCATCCTTTATGGCGAGACTATAAATGTGAATATTTATGCATTCCATTATGACTGTGCTGGAAATGGGCCTCAGGAGAGTTCTCTAACGAATGTCTTGTTTCTTTCTAGATGATTCAATTGAATCATTTAACAGTCCCACAAGGGAAGTCAAATGTGTGTGTGGGGGGAGTGGAGGAATCTGACAGTGGTCTGTAAATGAGCAAGCTCTCCAGCAAACAGGTCCATCTATCCATCAATTTTCACAACACTTTTCCTCATTAGGGTTGTGGGTGAGCAGAAGCCTATCGCAGCTGACTTTGGTTAAGAGGCAAAATGTGCACCCTGGACTGCTTCCCATACACATATAGACAACAAAGCCTTCTCCTATAGGCAATAGTGTTTAATTAACCTTAACGTGTTTTGGAATGTGGGATAATGTCAGATTGCCTGGAGAAAACCGACACTTTTTAGGTACCTGCTAACCAAGCAGAATACAGCATTGGTGGTTGCTGAGGCAAAAAACTTGGCCTTGCAAAATGATTTCCAGATGGCTTTGAGGAAATTGTGCTTCACCATCCTGCGTCTCTGGACAGGGAACCAGTGTACCGTCAACACTAGGTGTCGTGTGGATGGGAGACGACTGACCACAATTTGTTGTTTCGTTGACGACCATACTTTGATGACCACCTAAACACCACCGGCATGCCTCCCTTGAGGAAAAAGAGTCTGGGATCTTTGAGACGGGCTCTCCTATCTTTGGGGTTTAGGTCACTGATGTGGTTAAAAAGCCCTAGATGTTGCGGGGCTGTCCTGATTGACAGTCCTATGCAGCATTGCATGAACATCTGGGACAGTGCCTCTGGATTGGCAGATCACAGTAATGGTCGCCCTTTTTAAGAGGGGTGTGTTCCAATTACAGGGGGATGTGACACTCCTCAAATTCACCGGTGAAGTTTGTTCAGGGTTCCTGGAGAGGGTCTATCAGGAAAGGCGAATTTCAGATTCAATAGGATCAGTGTGGTTTCGGTATGGGCTGTGGAACAGCGGGCCAGATCTAAACTCTCCACAGGTTCCCCAAGGGTGTGTGTTGTTGTCCAACCAGTGTAAATGTGCTTTGTTCATGAGCTAATCTAACTAAATTATTCTTCATATAGTCAAGCAATCCAACTCCCTTTTAACGTCATACATTTTTTTAACAAGCGATTAAGACTCATCTTGGCCGAATAAACAATATAGTCCTATGACGTAGCGCTCACGCTTGCGAGACCGGAAAAAAACATCAAGCTCGCAAAATTTAGGACATGCCTGGGCTTTCTGTGCCGCGTTTTCGCCGGTTTATAGAACTAAAAACATCATGGCGAGGGGTAAAAATGACGCAAATTCAATTGTGAACGGCAATTTAAAAAAAAAAAAAAAAAGTTACCTAATGGTGTCATTGATAAAAGCAAAGTCATTTGTGTGTTTTGCCATCGTGAACTGAAAATACCATTTGATGGCCAAGCACACCGCTGATGACAATTCTCCAGCCCCTTGTCAAACCCAGGCATCCATGGATAATTTGCGACAGAAACCGATGGATGGATCACCTAAAAAGAGACTCGCCGAAGCCATAGCTAAGTGGGTGCGCATTAGCATCGTGAAGGACGAAGGTCTGGCTGAAATACTTAGCATTGCATCCAACGACTACCCTTACGAATTGTCCTCGAGATACACCATTGCAACGCCCACACTTTTGTCTTTCTCATCCAATCTCAAATTAGGACTCCACACACATTCACAGCCTCACAGACAGTCAGAACTCTTAACACAAAACATACCTTAACTGCAGGGTCACAACAATTGGATGTGACTGGGCAAAATTGGATGACTTTCTTCACCCAAGTAATGACGTGATTTGTTTGCTTGAAATTTAATGAGACTCCAATTGACTTGCTTAATTTTTGTCACAGTAACTATGGACTCACTTGAAACTTGAAGATTAAAGACTTGAAATTTATGAATTGCACATACAGGTTTAGTATGTGACTTACTTCCACCTCTGGAGAATGCAGTTCTTGGAATTTAGTCACCAAGGAAATGAAAGGTATTAGGGAATGAGCCTTAATATTCGAAACATACTCCAATGCTTGTTTGTTTTTATATTAAAGAAGAATCAACAAACAACTGATCCAGGTTTAGTTCCGATAGCTTAGTTTCTTCAATTTTATGGAGTTCAGGTAAATAGTCCAAGTGGGCCAATCTGGGCTACTTTTCTGATCCTCGCAAGGACCCGCATCCAAACTAAATGCAGTCGGAAAATCGTGCTTTCTAAAATGCCGCCCTCACACATGTATGATTTTACTAGACAGGTTTCTCTGCCGCTCCCTCCCACCGCATGGGTCCAAGTGCAAGGGCAAGTCGTCCCAAGGTTGGTTCTCGTCTGGAAGGTTGATTCCCATCACAAATGTGCTTTATCGATTTTGTTGTGTCTATGAACTATGTTTGTCGTCAATTGTATATGCAGACTGACTATGAGTGTGTTGCAAATGTGTAGTTCAATTCATGAAGTCTAGGGAATTAAACACCTTTCACTAATATATAAATGTAATACGGAAGAAATAATATAACCAGTCAACACAATCACATGTCATTCCTAAGCACGATTCTTCAATTTTGATTTGATTAATGCTTTTTGTTTAAGCAATGTTTGGCACCTGCAGAAAATATGACGTTGCTAATATGAATGATTGACAATCTGGCCCGTAAATGCTTAAAATAATACCACTAACACAATACAATACTTCACAGTATATAGGAAAAATAATAGTTCCGACAGGCAGTGGTCAGCAGTCCTATTCCGCAGACAAAGCATGTCCTCGGTGCCCACCATACTTCAAATAAACAAAGTGTCGATCAAGACTACTGAGCTTTTCAGCTATCGCTAGGTATCTCGGTGCTAATATCTGCATGCCTGGCAGGTGGATGCGGGATAAGGCTGAGTCAAGGGTTTTATCTTGATAAGCCGGGCGTGAAAGTTTGAAAAGTGTACGGGGGAGAAAGGTGATGGTGTTTAAAAGTAGCTCAATGTGTGCACTTTTCTAACTTGTTTCCATAATATTCATGTTAATCATGAATATGGGGATGTTTTCACCCCTTCAGTGTCACATGTCAAAACAGATCTTAAAATCCATGTCTCAAAAGCAGGTCTAATCGGCTTTATTGGCACTCTGCTGGGGGCTAATTACAGTGGCCTGGCAATGTGAGCAAACAGCTTCAGAGTGGTTATTTTGGTGCAAATATTCATAACTTTTAATTGGTTCAAGCAATTAGGGCCTGTTTGTTACTCGGCTCTGCTTAATCCAACAACAAAAGTTTTAAACTGACAAAAACATGTTTTCTTTAAGAGTCTCTTATAGCCAAAGTATTCTTCTCGTCTCCTCAATTATACACCAAAGTTGATGTGGGAAATTTGTATTTGAAATAAGCAGTCGCTAACAAAAATATTTAGGGTTCAATGTTTCTAATCATTTGCTTTGCCTCTGTGAAATATTTCTTTGAGCAAGGGACATCTGCATGCATGAATAAAAAGCAATCATGAATCAACAATGTAAACGTCTCCTACACATTACTTAATGCAAAACACCTCGGCATCTTCAGGCCTCAACTCACCTATTGCTTGTTGATGTTAATTAACTTAATTGAATGAGGAACTAATTTGTTTTTATGTCTTTTGTATTTGAGTTGTGGTACATTGCTTGCATTGCGTGCTGCTCTTTAACTTACAGAGCTCTGAGGATAAATTAGCATACTTGGCCAGCAGCGAACCCTTTGGGCCTTTTGGTCCGTTTAGATCAAGGGTGTCTAAATTCTTTTCCATGCGTCAACTATAGCCTGTGGCAAAGCAGTGGCAAATAAAAATAAAAACAGGACATCAAGCTCGCGCTTGCCTGTGGTGTGCTTCTGACTATTAACATTGGATGATGATACAAGAGAATTTACTGGGAAAAGAGCAAGAATTTGGCAAAGACTGTTGGGAATAAATGTGTACAATTTCATAGAATGAATATTAGAATCAGTGCTTCTGGTTGTGTTTCAGCGAGGAGAGAAGGACGTGCTGGCATTCCTTTTATACTTTTCTCAATCTAGTTTAGTCCTTAGTTTGTTTTTTGGCATGTATTTGCCGTAGGTCCATCCTCAGTTTTGCTGACTTCCGGGTTTTTTTCTGCATCCACACTTTTGTCATTGTTGCGTTATTTTATTTATTTATTTATTTATTTATTGCTTGCGATATGGTGCTTCCTTTGATTCGTGAAATCCATAAAATCCTTGTTGTATCACAAGTTCTTGGTTGTGCAATTTGGGTTTACATGTTTTATAATTCGTGCTGGAACGAGTCGTCTGCATTGCCCTGTCAGATTCATGAACAATGTAATGAACGCAAAACCCAATAAGAAAAAAGAATTCTGGCTCTGTCAGTCACAATTCACATTACAAAGATAATATATTCTGAATGGTCAATGCAAACAGTGGAGTTTGTTCTGTGAGAGGCTCTCATTACTCCAGAGAGGGGTCCTAGCTTTTCAGTGAAAACTGGCTCTAAAAGTCGGGGGTTTACACACGCCACCCTCAGACTGATTGCGGACCACTGCGCATGCTCAAATTACTGAACTGACGCAAGCAGATTATACAATTGCATGCAAATTAGAGTCATTTCATCATCCTCGCCGCTTATCCTGTCCAGGGTCACGGGAGGTGTTGGAGCCTATCACAGTTGAGTATTGGCGAAAGGTGCACAACACCCTGAACTGGTCGTCAGCCAGTCACAAGGGCACGCACCGACACGTCACTGAATGGGAATCAATGGATTCTATTTTTTTTTATTAATTCGTTAAAAAAAATCTATTGCATCGCTTGACAGGACTCATATATATATATATATATATACATATATATATATATATATATATATATACATATATATATATATATATATATATATATATGTATATATATATTTATATATATATATATATATATGTATATATATATATATATACTTGTAGTGGCAAGGATAGTCTCAAATCCCATAGGCATATGCACGAGTGGATTGTTCGATAGTTAATGATTAAACTGAAAAAAAAAGAAACAAATCATCCATTCGTTGCGCTCCAAATCGTGATCTATTTGATACAGATATATGGATCGTTGCACACAGCGGACCCCTACATACGAGCGGATTGTATCTCAGTTTTTTAGGATATTAATTATGCTTGATAATTAGTCATAATAATATTTTTTTCAGTAGTCAGACTGAAGTGCATGAGCAGTCGAAAATGGGAGGTTGGATCCAAGAAGCAGTAAGATCGATATTTGAAGTTGAGGAGCTGGTCAGCCAGTCGGCTGAATGTTAAAGAATCTTGCTCAAGGATTCTTCTGCACTCTCATATAGTCAGCAGGTGAAAGATTACTCATCATTGCATCGTTTAAAGATCACATCATATCATCAGCTCAAAAAGAGATTTCACAGGGTCACTTCTAGGGCAAGCCATTTTCAAATTCTGTGTCACATCCCCTCAGGAGGCCACAACAGGGTGCAAATCATAATGAGAATTCTGAGTATGAGGCAAAAACGATGCTGTTACAGCACCTGATGGTTTTCTTTTGATTGTTTTCACAATTTTATTGTAATTTGTACTCAAAATTAATGTCATGCATCCATCCATTGTCTATATCGCTTATCGTCAGAAGGGTTGCGGGCGGGGATGATGATCCCAGCTGACTTGGGGCAAGCAGCGGGATACACCCTGGACTTATTGCCAGCCAATCACAGCGCACGTACAGACAACCACAGACAAACAACCATTCACACCAAAGGACAATTTAGACTCTTAAAATGAATTTATTGAAAACAAATTTTTATGCGGTGTGCAATCCAGACAGAAAAAAAATAGTTACTTCCGCAAGGGGAAGTGCAGTTTACCTTCTGCTGCATATGTTTTTGTTGCACAGCACACAGAGAAGCAATCCACTCACATGGAGGCATGCAAGAAGAGATCAGAGTCAATGTGATGAGCTGTGTCGCACCCTTGGGCTCGGGTTTGCTATTTGTGAAAATGAAGTCATTCTGGCAGCGCTATAAATGGCTTATTTATATTGTAAAAGAGAAAAAAAATGTAGCACATCTTAGCTTGGTAGTTTCGCTCACAACTAACACTTCTGAAAGATTACATGTTTAACACTGACAGTTTAAGACACATTTTGGGTTCTTTCGAATTCTAACTAAATTCACTTCTAAATTGTTTCCCACTTGTACAGAAACAAACTCAACAATGCTGCAGGCGCCTTTGTCAACACCTGTCAAATACTAAAAAAAAGCTCTATTTTAGAAATTATGATGTGAATTGTGTGCAATAATATGGTCAGTATCTAGATTATGATCATTACAGGAAGAGTGGTAGTGTAGTTAACTGATGTCCGTGGCATGCTTTTGTCAAAGTACCCCAAGCCTCAAGCATTATAGCACTTTGTACAGCACTCCACCCCGGAGAGAGCGGAATTTGTTACCATGACGATTGAGGATGAAGATATTTTGTTGAAGAAGCAAGCAGCTTCTTTTAACGTACAGTGTAGGGGTGGAGCCATTGATTGTAATGGCAGTGAAAGCATTTTCCCTCATGGAGGCAGCACATCGTCACCAGGCCACTAAATTAAACTTGTCAAATAGTGTAGCGAATCAGGGTATGTGGACACATCGTTAATCGGAGTTCCTCCAGTTCCACCATGTCGACATTGAGCTGCCAAGTGTGTGCTGCTTATCAGTAGAAAAACTCTTAGCAAAATGCTAATCGTGCATCCGCCAAAGACCACTCAACCTTTTTGCTTTCAGACAATGTTGTTTGGTTCTCACTTCAAAGCGTCTCCGGAAGCCAAACTGCCCAGTATTGGGTATTGAAAATTTGGTAGGGCCGTGGTTATTATTTAAATCCATGTAACAATAGGATTCAGAATGGCCTGCTTACAGACACGCTTTACAGGCTCCTCACAAAAGATTTACGTGGCTGTTTTGCAATTTCACACTTGGTGGGTGGGCAATCACTTCAGAGACATTACATTTACAAGCAATTAAAAAGTCAAATTTTTATAACACTGGTTCTCAGACTTTTTGCAGGGAGTACCACCTCAAAAAATACTTAACTCTGCAACTACCACCCCAATGGCCTATATTTAAATACAGTAGCCTAAGTGTTCATAAAAAACGGCAGTGGTTTTATTCCCAAACATAATATTTATTAATATTTTATTTTATTATTAATATTTATTATTCCAAGCCCCTGTAAGAAATGGAAACAGGAAACAATGCACTTAAATACTAATTTCTTTAAAACGTATTGCGTGTGAAAGTTAAATAAAACTGAACTGTACTTCAAAATTGTACTGTACTTGAAAAGGGAAAAAAAATAGTGCACAGGAAAAATAAAGACATATTTTACTGAATAACAAAATATACAGGCAGTATGTGTACTTTCAAGCATCATTCAAATATTTTGTTTATTTTGTCAATTGTATTTAATTCAGTGATTCCTTCTTCTCCCTCCTATACCATACTTTTCAGAATCACGGCCATAATATATGCACCTTTTGTCATGAAGTACAAGGAGAAGGATCCAAATTCAAGACTCAAAGGTACAAAAAAAAAAACGTTCCAAAAATAGACTTGTTTAATAAACAGGCAGGTAAAATGAGCTCATCATGGCTAACAAGGTCCATTGAGGGAAGACCCTCACAAACAAGGATGCACAAGATGTCATTTTCTTGCACCCAAGAAACTCCCAAACTCCTTTAACCAATCACATTATCAGGTTCATTGTCATTAATGTCGTTCAGAATTGAGTAACCAATCCTACACATTAGTAACATTTTTAATGTTCACCCGAGTATTAATTTTTTTTTAACTAGTAGTCTTGTTTTCTTTTTCCTGGGAATTCCCCTCGCACCTGAACTTCACATGAAGAAACGTTCCTCGAATACAATGCAATGTAATGCAAGATGATGTATATAGCACATTTCACAGTTGTCTACATCAAGAAACCCAGGCTTAATGATGACAATTATGTCAAACAACAAAACAGATCACACCTTCTTATCAAGATTGGTGCAAATACCAGTGTTATTTCAATGCTGTGGGGGCTTTTGTGATAAGACCGTACTCCTTGAAAACAAGCAATAGCACACAAACGAGTGGGATGTTGCCTGCTGAGCATGTCGCTTCAAACCTAAACATGATTGCATGCAGTGCACAGTTGCCGTGAGAATATATTTGTCAGCCCCAAGAAAAGCTGTTCAGTATTTTATTTCCCAGGTTTAGAGTTTACAATGCATCACACACAGACATGAAGCATATTCATATTGTTGATCTTGATTCTCCAACGGGTTCCATTTTATTGGTACTAATTATTTTGTTCTATCTTTCCCTTCCATAGACCATTTATCCCTCCAAATCTCGTCATTTTTAAATGAAAATTTCTCATCTCACTGCTTTCCAATTTACTAAGCTGTTGGCTGCTTTGATTTCTGACATTCGGGCAACAGCAGGGGCTCATGATTACATTCCATAACCATATAATGTTCATCTCAGGCCAAACACAATCAAAAGGTTAGTGTGTGTTTCCTTGCTTCAGTGTGCTGAATTGAACATGCACATGGTTTTGGTAGTCCAAAAGCTGCTGCCATCCCAGTGATGCACTTGCACCATCTAGTGGCACTTTACAAGAAAGAAATAAACCACCCAATCCATATGCCGGGGTAAAATAGAAATAACAAAGAAGTCATCATAAGAATTTGGGCTCATTGTGTCAGGGGATGAAAAACCACGTACTACTGATCATGTAGTATGATCATTGGGCATTTATTCACAGAAAGAAAACGCATCTGGTCTGAAAAGCAATACTAAAGAACAGACATAAATTCATAAGACAGGAAAGAAGCCTTTTGTTTAAAAAATGCTTTTATGTCTCTTCAAAAGTGGATTGTTGCATCCATCACTTTCCTCTTCTCTCTCTCTCTCTGTCTCTCTCTCTTCTCTCTGTCTCTCTCTCTCTCTCACTCTCTCTCTCTCTCTCTCTCTCACTTATCCCGAGAAATGTGAACGCATTGTGCAAATAGGATATATGACTCAAGTCGGTGCAGTAGCAGATGAACTGGTGTTCTCTTTTACCGAAAAATGTGGGAGGAATGAATGAATGGAGAGCTTTTTTGTGAATCCGAAAAGCCGTTAGCAGCATCAGGATGCACTACAGAGATGTGCCAATCCACCAGATACAGGAATGTCTAGAACAGCCCCAAATTTCATGATGCACATAAATGCGCACTCACGCACAAATATTCAGAAAAGCATGGTGGGAGTCCTGCAGTTTAGAGAAGATTAGTTGCCAGCCGTTATCATAAATTACTTTCCACACCAGGCTTCTGTGGTAGAAAATATTTCAAAATATTAACGGCAATGACTGGATGCTTAATCTTGACCAAAACATCAACAGTAATGGAGGACCATTGCTTTATCAGCAACAGAGCCGCTTATCTGCACCCAAAGCATCCACCCTGCATTCCTTTGAGAGGGAACAAATTCATCGGACCAAAAGAAGAGGCTTATTTTACCACTTTTTGCTACCCTGCTTGAGTTCATATGTTTTATCAAATTAGAATTCTGTCGCGGTGCCAGCATAGATTGCTAGCTTGTGGATTTGTTCTTGAGTCAATCAGTTCCAATGCAGATACAAACCAAAACCGATACAAAGCTCGAACTAAATGGCAGATAGTGAATCAGATGCGTCATCTTACATCGACCTGAAAGTTATTAAAATCCAGACCTGGCATGATTAATATAGCTAATAATTGCCTGCCTTGTGGTCTTGAGCAACATTTAAAGGCTAAATACAAGTGGCATCAATATTACACAATGGGTTTAATATTATTGCCTGGATATCATTTTTGAGACAAAATTGTTTTAGTTTGTTTTTTACACACAAATGACTCTGTGTACGTAATGAGGCAAATAAAAACAGTTTTTCGTGTTATGTCCCCCTTAACTTCCAGTGTCATTACACATATACTTTTTTTTCCAGACCAAATCATTTGAAAGTTTGTAATCGATCACACTTGGTGTGGTTCTAAAATGTTCCAAAATGCCTCTCAACAAACACCGTGGGGTTGTTCCCTTGGTCGTAAAACTGTAAACAGGAAGTAGGTTTGCAGGCTAAGCAAATAAAGCAGCACTAAATTAAACATACAGAGGAACATTTATTGATATCTTGAATGCATACTATAATATATAAACTGTTCAAGGCAGAAACAATTGAGCATGCAAAACAAAAGCTCAGATGCTCTGCTGAAGACGTGTCCGTGATTGTCCAGTCCGCCGGTGTCAAACTCAAGCCCCGAGGACCAGATCTGGCCCACGACATCATTTTATGTGACCCGTGAAGGGCAAATCATGTGTGTCAACTTCCTGTTTCTAGCACATCATCTTCACTTTTAACAACATTGCGATATGAGATACCGCCATTTATTTGTTACCAATCCTCACCTTTTAAAAAAAAAAAAAATTGTTGAACAAACAATTACTGACTGGTTTCTGATTTTAACAGAAAACAGGCTTTCCATCAATTTGTTGTGTGTATGCGATTACGTAAGGTGATCATACATTTATATGGCTTCACTGCCATGACGGCCCTCTGAGGGAAACCTACGATGTGGCTCGTCCACAAAACTGAGTTTCACACCCCTGGTCTAGTCGGTTTAGATGCCACATGTATTTCCTGTACATCATTTAGGTTCTCAAATCATTCAAGTGTGTCTCTATGCAGTATACCGTCCTTCATCTCTTTCAAGGAGCATTATTTTTAGAGGAGCAGGCTACAAGACCCATTTTAGAACTTGGTATGCTCATATGCATGTTTTAGCACCCGAGGTTGAACTACTTTCACACCTCACACCAGCAGCTTGCGTACCGTCAGACAAAGTGATTACGTTGACTGACAGGGGCCCTCAAAAATGATCAATTCCATTTGGGGCAAAAGTGATAGTTTTTTCACTTGGGTCCAACGTCTCTAGCAGCACCTCTGAGCACTGTTCTAGAATTTTTTTCAAAGAACATTTTGATTTAGAGGATCCAGCAGTCTGGAACAGACTTTTTCCTTTCTGTTGTTTTTTTTTGCTGTGTCCACACCTGTGTAAATTAGCCTAAGGTGGAAACAAGCTAGTGTTTGATTATACCAGCAAAAGGGTGCTCGTGTGTAAGCACTGTCAATTCTGTCCTGGTTTGCAGAAATCCATATTGATGGTATCTTTTAACCGCAATCCAAATGTGTCATGTTCTCACTCTCTTCTGCATTGCTTGCACTTGGGAACACAGGGTGACCCTAAAGGGCCCAAGGACATTTCATTTAAAAAGTGTTTCTTTGTAAAAGCTGTGGTCACTTACAACGCATCACATATTAGCCAATTGAATTAAAGCATTTAAATGCACTTTAAAGAAAATGGGTCATGTATCAGTTTGATACAAGTACTTCTCAGTTGTCAAAAAGACGATCACATTGCATTACATACAGCTTCCATTTCTTACATTCTTATAGATGTGCTTGTTTTTCTGCATTCGGCCTGTTCCAGTTTTGCAAAATGCCCGACTCCGGATCTCATAATAATGAGCATGTGTGCTAAAATGCCAGAGGGGGTTGTGTATGCATGCTTGTCAAATTCAGTATGTTGCACATGATTTTTAAATTGCTCCAGTATATGCTGCATGCCACTGGAAACAAAATGTGGGCTTGTTTTAATTAAGTGGATTTTGACAGTATTTAAGATTCTCAGAACTGAGTGTGAAAGCTCCCTCTTTGTTTACTGAGGGTGCTGACTTACCAAGACCCAAAGGGCACTTGCTTCACTTACAGAATTCTGTTGGCCATCATCTATTAAGATTCACGAGGATCCCAAATAGCAGGTACTAAATTGCTAAATGTTAATGCTAACAGATTGTGTACACTGATAATGTTCCAGTTTGTATTATATGTGATCTAAAACTGCAGTGCAATTTGCAACACCTCTAAAAGTGGTGGAGACCGTCATACTTAAAAAAAAACTTTTGCGCTTGAAGAAGCTCTGATGTTTTTCACCACCATGGAACATTTGGTAGAGCCTCGTAAGCGCAAAATGAAATTTTATGTGATTGAATTGGAATGGTTCGTTGAATTTTGGGGAAAGCCAACAACTGCATAAAAGCCATGTTCTGTTTCATTTAACTCATCCTGACTATTTGCCAATTGGATCTATCTGCCCATTCTATGAACATTGCATTTAAAACTTGGGCCAGCACACCCAAAAACCGGTCTGGAAAAGTAGCCCGCCAATTGTTACATTACACTGAAATGAACCACATGCAAAGAAATGCGAAGTTGTTCAAAGTTTGGTCATTGCCATGACTCCTTCTTGTGATTGGCTTCATGTAACCCTTAAATTAGTTCAGAATTACAAAAATCATAAAATGTCACAAAAAGTATTAATATCAAAATCCTCTCATCTCAATTGCACTTGCACAGTGCGACATTTGGGTCAACACAAGGCTGATATATTAACACGTGCAGTAACTATGATTTACTGTATTCTCTTATATGAATGCCAGGTTTACAGTACCTTCTGCCATCTCAAGGATGAGTGTAACACCTCTAGAGTGATTACAGTTAATTATAGACCAGTACTAGGTTCGACTATTAAGATATAGATATAGATAATATTAACAACCAAATAAAGGACCACAGACAATAGAATAAGTTTGAACTGCCGGCGTAATTTAGTAAATAACAGTTGTAGACATAGAAATTACATACAATTACACACAATTGACATACAATTTACACACAGTTGACCCAAAGGAAAAATGTTTTCCCCTTTCTTTCAAGTGAATTTTTCTTTATCAATATCCTTTTCTGTTCAACTATTATTTAGTTTGGAAAATATAATTTCAACCCGGGTTGTTGTTTAATAAAGTCTAATTTTATGTTCAAATCTTACCTAATCTATACTCAATTACATAACCTCACTTTGTTGAATAAAGTTCAGTAAGAAGTAAGTATTTTGTTTGATCAGTTAAGTCTAACTTCAATTTTCAACCATTTCACTGGATGTTGTTAACACAGTCAACATTTCAATAATACCGTTACAGCATTATCAGGCATGGTTTACAAAAATAAATGTGACACAATGTACAAAACTCAAAAACAATTCAGCAAAAGACTGAATCGATCCCAATGTCCAAGTGTCTTGTTTGAATATTTGTGTTCCTCTAGTTGTCCTGAATAGTCAATCCTGTGTTCCGGGAATCCACTGCAGTGTAGCAGAGTAGAAAACGGATTAATCCTACCAGGTTGATGAATCAACACAACGTCCAGTAACTGCTCTCCGCTCCTGCGTGAGAAACAGCTCAAGGGCTCGTGGGTGGCTCGCCATCTTGTGTCTCGTTCAAGAGTTCAGCTCCGTCATTTAGCTCAGAAGTTTCTGAACCAAACTTTAATGGCCTATCATAACAACAAAATAATACTTATACAAAACCTAAATATTACATCAGATGGCATCAAATGCAAATTAAACTCGTTTTTTCGTCGAATGAAATCGATGCTCACACAATGACGCAGTTTAAATAATGGAGGTGGCCGGTGAAGAATGGAAAACATTGCAGGGAACTACAACTAGCATTCAATTAAGCATCAATTCACCTTTTACAGCCATTACTTAAAATAAAACAATATACATTTGACATTGAAAGGTTTCTTTTCTTTTTTTCCATTTGACCAATACAACTGTAAAATGTTCATTGCATGAAATAAAATACAATAAAAGTCTGAAACTCACCAAGACCCGTTCAGTAATTAGTGCATCACCAATTGAAGGACAGGTTGGAAAACTCAAAAACGACTCCTTCAACATACAAAAATAACATTGAATAGCTCGGTCTCTCTTTCGTTTAACCGTAGTTCTCCTTCAGCTTCTTTATCAAGTATGAGAAGAATAAAATAAAGTGCGCATTTCTAGTCACGTGACTAACGGCATTATGTCGCTACGTGCCTTTCAAAATAAAAGCATTCACTTAGCGCTGAATCATTTTGAAGAATTACAAAAACACTAATTAAACAATGAATTTACGAGTTTTTAACCTTTTAATATATTTCTAAGTCATGTTGATAATTTTTTCCGCATCCACAATGAATATTTTGTTAATGACTGTTTTAATAACAGGCTCTTATTTTATGAGGCTATGTTAACCAGGGTTACATGAGCATTTACATTTTTTGGTGATCACGCTATGTTGTGGTCTAGATAGATCAGGTGTGAGCAAACTAAGGCCCGGGGACCACATGCGGCCCATTAAACGTTTTAATCTGGCCCGCCAAACTTGAAAAAAATTAAATGAATAAACCATGTTAAGGTTTTATTTTCTAAATATTGTGGTGTATCAAAGTGATATATTTTGTTGTAATGCTTTTGTTCATTTTCATTTCAAATTGATTGTATTAATTTTCTCTGATGAGGTGAGGTTACCAAAACACTCCATCTTTCTGCTCCTGGTCCGGCCCCTCTGTCAAATTTTAGAACCCATTGTGGCCCACCAATCAAAAAGTTTGCCCACCCATAAGATATATAAATAAAGTTTTATTAGTAATTAATAATTACTTACTAGTGAAATTGTATAATTTCACGCAGCAATCCTGATAATCCGTGCCAGCACATGAGTGTGCCACGGCATGATTTGGAATCACTGAAAGAATAGACGCTATATGTCCTATTGCCTTTTTATTTTGTCTTTGCCTCTTCCTCACACCCACCTATCTGATACCGTAATTAAAGATGCAAGATAATTGATCAGTTTTGAAAAATTACAGTGCACTGCTAAACCCACTCTTCTCATTTTTGTCCTTCCTGGTAGAAAAGTGTGAAATGTTTTTTTTTTCTTCCTTTTTGGCAGACACATTGCTGGGTGTCTTCAGTTAATAGATTCAGCTACAAGCCTGTTTTTGTCCAAGTGTTTTTTGTTAATCAGGCCCTAATAAAGAAAAAAAAAACGTAAAAGAGGGGGTGCCATGAACAGAAATGTAAGAATTATCTTGGATCAAATAACTTTTCCTCCTTTTAAAAAAAAAAAGAAAAAAACAAGAAAATGTAAATCAGCTTAGCGCGCACTCACTGTGGTGGACAGAAAGTCATACAAACATATTACTTTTTATTAAAGAGAACATGCCCAATTTTATGCTTGTGGTGCATGTTGAAAAAAAAAAAGAAAACTTGATTGTGGTCCCTTATCCACATTGTCTCATTTCTTCCACAAGGTTAACTGTCAAAAGATGCCAGCAGTAAGAGAGAAAAAAAAGGGAAAAAAGTGCACTCTGAAGATTAGACGATGAATTCAAGGTTGTACAATTAATGTTCGATGGGTGGACGGACATGATGGTCGGACAGATGGAGGACGGATGTATGTATGGGTGTTTGGATGGATATTGGCAAAAATGAAAGTGACTGATCCACAAGAGTCGAGAAGGGTCATGCAAAATTTGTTACTAAGCGAAGCTAAGTGAGTGCTACTGCGACACAGCATTGTTACAGATCCAGTGATCTTAAATTATGATTAAGCAGTGATGGATGGTTTATTGATTGAATTAAAGGGGACTGTTGGACCATGGCAGAGGTATGCGCTTGACTGAGTGCCATTCTAGTTTGAAGAAGCGATCCATTTTCTGCTGCTGCTGCAGCTTTTATGTTCTGTGTCTGTAGGCTTTAACAAAAGTGCTTGTCAGTTGGTCGGATACCTTTAAAAAGCTGTGCTCCAGCATAAGGCAAACACTTTACAATGGAGTGGTCGATGGTTGTTCAGAAAAAAAGTGGTGTATATAATGAACAATGGAATTGCTGATTTATGGTTATGACCACCATGACAAACAAACACCTGGAAAATGGGATGTTACTTGTATAGCACTTTTCCACTAAGCGCTTGACACAATTACCTCCTCGTGAGATACCATCAGGAGTAACTGGGGGTTAAGTATCATGGTCAGCATGGCCGGGGATCAAACCCATAACCTCTAGGGTGGAAAACAACCACTTTCCCACCAGGCCACCCCACTGATGGACCGAACACTTGCATTACGGCTTTGAAAACAAACATATCTGACATCAGTTTCGAGAGACAGGATTCACTTACTCTATAAACTGCCTCTCTAATGATACCAAACCAGAAATAAAAAAGAAGCCTGATGATCTTTACACTTACGAAATGAACCGCCAACGTTGACCCCAAATGCGTCAATGTGGTTTACTTCCAATAGGCTCTATTGTGATTAATTGCCCATGGGAACCAATTAAAAATGAATCAATCTATTTAAGAGGCAAACTGGCGCCATCAGAAAACCGTTATCAACTTTAAAGGCTATAGTTGAAGCAACATTTGAACATTCCTAATTGGCATACAAGTGTACGCCTCATTAATAACAATATAGAATGTGTACACAAACATTTCTTTGCTGACAGTCAACACACAGGAATGAACGTTTAGAAGGAGGGATGAAGCAACTTGCATGCATTCATCTCACTATGAGATGAATATGGCACATCTTTAAGGGAAGGGGTAAAAGTGAAATATTTCTGTGATCCACGGGACTGGCTGGCTGCTTGCAGTGGAGCCTGAACAGAGATGACCTGCCTTTGTCTCATCATCTGGTTATTAACTGCATCTCCACAGTCAACTTTTTATTAAACAAAATTCTGCAAATAGGTCTCTAGTCGTCAAGTCCCAAGTTACTGTGAATAAAAACAACAAGCAAGTCAAGTCATCACCTCATTTCAAGCAAGTCACAAGTCAAGTGATCCAATCTTGCTCAGTCTCAACAAATATTGGAGTGATTCTTTTTTTAAAATGACCTAATTAGTATACTTAAATCATAAAAGGTAAATAAAGAATAACTGAGATAAAGATTGTATTTATTGCACTGAATTGTTGAAAAAGTTACATTTCAAACTCAATTTAACTAAACTTTGTTTCCAACCAAACTGTGCCATTTCAAGTTTTCCCCACCATGAATGTGAATGTGGCACAGGTATAAATACCCCCACTTAGTGTTCAGAGTTATACTCTTTCTAAATGCGAGTCTGCAAACACCTGCCACCGTTTAGCATGCCACCGTTTTAACCCAAATTGAAGTAATCATATTTTTTCTCTCGACAACACGACTGTTAGAATAATGCCACTTTACTTTTGCATTCAATGTTTTAGGCGCATAGGATTTTTTTAAAAGTGTACTTTGCTTCACTTGGTGGAGTGTGCGTGTTACTTTGTCAACCAAACCACCACATTGGAAATGATCCGCTCAAACAGTTATGTTACTTACTCTGTTCACAATCACATTTTCAACGGTTCAAAACCCGTCTCGGTGTTGCTAGCAAGTGTTAGCTTGTCTTTATTTTGTAGTGACGATTGAAGTTGAAGATTTTGTAGTTGTGTCTATAATCTTTGAGCCTCAAAACATGCATTTTGCCATCCTCTTTTGGCAAATCTCGACAACATAATCCATGAATCCAAATTTAATAATCATCGGGGCTACTTCCATCACTGTTCGTGTTCAGTGTAGCTATTTCACACGAGCAAGTGCGCAACAACGCTGACTGGGTTGCCAGGTTAGCACGAATGACACAAATCTATTTCGATTTATTTCGTTCTTCCCTTCCTAATCAGACAAATTGTGTTAAAATGAATCATGTCCAACTATAAAACAAGATGACTTGCCAAGGCATTCATTTAAAGTTAAAGTCAAGTAGAGTCAGTTAGGTACCAAGTTCCAAGTCAAGTCAAGTCATTCCCAAGTTTTTGTCAAGCAAGTCGCAAGTGCTAAATAGCAACTCGAATGAGACTCGAGTCACGTCACATGACTGGTCAACTGGTCCCAGTGGCCTCGTTGCAAGGTCCATATGCTGCATGTTTATCTGGTCAAGGACACATTCTTTCAGGATGCATGCACCGAAACACATCGAGCATAGGGACTGCATGACACACAAATGTGCACGCACGCACACACATCAACATCAAAAGCACCCAAGAGGTCCATTTGATGCTGGTCGAAATTGATTAGCCTAACAAATCCTTTAAAAAGTTCATAATTTTACTATTTCCAGTTCAGTGGGGTTCAAGATTTGTAACACGAAATCCGAAGAAAATTGTTTTTGTCTTAAAGCAAGCAGTGTTGTGAAAAATAAAATGCACAAGACATGGAGAGCTCTCATTCTTATGCAACTGCTCCAGTGGCTCTAAAATTTAAGTTGTATTCCATCATTTAAGCTCGTATTTTAATGCCTTGTGTTTAATGAAGCAAAATCAAGTAATGTATCCAGCTTGTAATTAGAATAATGACGTAATGTATACATATTGTCAAAGCAATTGTTCTTTTGCCTCCTTCTTCCGGGGTGGAAATCCCACTCTCTAGACACATTTATATCAGGAATAATGTTGAGAATGGGAAATTCAAATTTTCTGTCTAAAAGCAAACACAATTTTGTGTTCTACCTTATCAAAGCAAAATCATTACATTCTAAAAAAAGTGACCGTTATGAAGATGAAATAATTTTTTTCTTGACGCTAGGATTTAAAAAAAAAAAAAAAAATTGGGGTAGACCTTCCTGTCAGTTATGTCACTCACATCCAATGATGCATAATTAAATGTGTTAAAAAAATACCACATTTAGTCTTCAGAATATTTTGCAGAGAATTATTGTTCATTCATTTACATTGTTGGCACATGCATTTTGTATAAGCCGTTGTTGGTCATTTTGCATATTATGAAAAAAATTTAGTATCCATTTGACGCACAATATCTGGCAGTTACGTATTGCTGGTTGGGCCCAGAATGGGTGTTGCTTAGTGTGTGAAGCGGTCTAAATATCACAATAACATACCCTAGAGATGTTCCAGTTTCCCCCCCAAAAACTTGAGCTTTTCCACTGAACGTTCTATTTATTGTATTAAGTCGATGATATGCTGTTAGAAATACACATTTCTTGTTTTGTTTTGTTTTTTTAATAAATACATTAACTCAGTAGACAATGTATATGCAAGCCGCAAAATACGCTATCTTGCTGATAGGATGGACATTGAAAAGGTTTTTGAAAAGGTTTGTTAGCATTTATGAACGCATAGTGGGTCTTCACTTAATGACATGATACTGTTACAAATATATTTAAAATTTCTGAAAGGGTTTTATGTGACTTGATATTTCACTGTGGCAGAGTGGATTTGTTAATCTTGACAACATCCAACTAATGATTTATAATCTGAGGAAAATTAAGAAAGAGAAGTGTAAATATTTCCTCTGAAGTGATCAACTGTTTCCGCCACCATTGAAGAAAGATGCTGGAAGTAATATCACTGAAAACATCAGAGGGTTCCTTTAAGGCAGGGGTCTCAAACTAAATTTACCTGAGGGCCACTAGAGGCAGACTCTGGGTGAGGCTGGGCCGCATCAGGTTTTCCGCAAGAAAAAAATAAAAAAAATCTGATCTTCTCAAATGTCTTTATTTTTAAACACAAAATAAGATTTAAAAATAAATAAGGAATTAATAAGAAAATAAATAAGGAATTAATAAGAAAATTAATCAGTAATAAATAATAATAATAATGAGTCAAATGTCTGTATTAACAGTTCTTTAATCTTCTTCTGAACATGAATTGTCCTGAACATGAGTGGAACATTCATCAATCAAACCCCTAGTAAAACATCGAAAAAAATATTACAATCCTACCCTCGTTTTAAAGCTGAAGATGTGCCCAACAATAATCCGCGGTTCAATTTTATCCACTGTGACCAGGTAATCCTACATTTTATAATTAGTCCCGTCTGTGCTAGTGCTGATGCAAAGCTCCGTCAGACTGCACATCCTGTTCGCGCATGGGTCTCCTGTCAATCAAATCAAAATATTGTCAAATAGCAGAGATCCTAAGCATAAACCATAGTTCTGGGATGAGTAGGCCTACTTCTGTAGTTATAAAGCTTTAATTACAGTGTAATTAAAGCTTTATAACTACAGTCATATCAAATTCGCGGGCCGCACGAACATTAAACTTTCATAATAAGGCGGGGGCCGCAAACTATCATCCCGCGGGCCGCAAATGGCCCGCGGGCCGCGAGTTTGAGACCGCTGCTTAAGGGAATATGTATCCACACATTCTGCCTGGTTTAAGCATAATTATTTGTATACAGTGAAACCCCGCTACTTCGCGGTTCACCTTTCGCGGGTTCAGTGCTTCGGGGGTCTAAAAAAAATATTCAAAAATTAAAAATTTTTTGCCTGGGCACGATCGGGGCTCTCCATTCGCTCCGCTCCGCGGGGCATTGTAGTTTCGCCGAGCGGCACGACGGGGCGCTGGAGCGGTTAGACGGCCGGCGTGCGCCAAAGAAGAGCGTGGGCGAAGAGGAGAGTGGACGAAGAAGAGCACGTTCCCCCGGGCACGATTTGGGGCGACGTTTCGCCCGGTTCGGGCCGTACCAGAGCTCCGGCCGGCGTGCGTGGCAGTTAAGCCGAAGAGGAGCACCTTCCGCCCGGGCACGAGCGGGGCGACATTTCGCTCCGTTCGGGACCGTACGAGAGCTCCGGAGGAGGCCGGCCGGCGTGCGTGGCAATTACGCCGAAGAGGAGCACCTCTTCCGCCCGGGCACGAGCGGAGCGCGAGGCTGTCAGTTATGAATGAATAAATAAATAAATGAAGAATACCACCTTTCATTTCACAGGGCACACCGGACGGCGTACCAGCAGGTAAAAGTCGAAGTAATTAAATAAATACAAAAAGAAGTAATTGAATAAATACAAAAATAATGGCTGGGGAATAAAAAAATAATAAGTTTTAATAATAATTTGGTTTTTTTTGTTATAACATGAATTTCACTCTCTCTCGCTCTACCCGTATTCTATATGGTGTACTGTATACAGGGGGGTATACTGTATACCTGTATAGGTTTTTTTAAGCATTTTTGAAGGGGCGCCGCTACTTCGCGGATTTTCAATTTTCGCGGGTGGTCTCGGTCCCCATTAACCGCGAAAACCGGGGTTTCACTGTATTTAGCTTTGTTCCTATTTTTGAAAGCACATCCTTTTGGCAGTTCCATCAGGTAATGTTTTTTTGGTTTAGTTTTTCTGGCAATCAATATTTGATGTTTCTTTTCTTATTTTACAGTCCAATAATCAAAGTTGTTCTGTTTGTCATCCTTGTTGATGAATCTGATGTCCCCTGGGTTAACAAGGTTCATAAAGGCGTCATCTGTTGTCCTTGTACTTGAAACAGGGGCTTGACTCGAAAGGCTACCAGTTTAATTTTGAGGTCTGTTTGGTGAATATATCTCATTTGTTAACATTCTGTCATGTTGACTTGGGAGCATGCATTGAAGAAAAGTAAAAGGTCAACCGCACTTTGGGACAACCATTATCACATTAATGCAGATTTCATTGTTTAGTGGATATCATTCCCTTTCCCCCTTCAGCTTCTTTTCATGAGGGAACTGCATGGAGCTGTATTATGCCCAAATATTTACACAACCGCTTAAGCATTCTTCTCCTGATGTCGACGAGCCAAAAGTCTCCAAACGGGAGCTATGGATACGTGGGAGTGCATTAATGCTTTGGAGATTTGCCAAGCTACTATAAAGAAAGACATTTTCTGTCAGTTCAATTTTGTTCTTTCCCCTTGTCGCATTCCAAAGATCAGGTCACTTCACCATCGATTGCATCTCTCTCGTCAATATTTTGGGGCTAGTGAAAAATATCTAGACACACACTGAAAATACAGTTTTTGACATTTATAGAATCATCGGTGCAACTGTTTGTGTAAAATGAAGGATTCGATTGGATTATCATTTTATTTTTTTCCACAAACAGCTCTTTGAATTGTTTGTACCACTTTCATCATAGACGAAGAGAGAATTGAACCCTCATGTAGTGATATTTCTGCTAATTAACTTTCTTTCATGTGTGCATTTAGGTAACTCACCTTCTGAAGAATCAGAGGAGCATGACAAGGAGCCGAGGACTTTGACCTACCCTGCGTATATTGCCAGCTTGCTGGACGCAGGAGCCAAGCGGATGGCAGCCGGCGTCCGGATGGATTGCACTAGCCAGGGCCAGTGCCCGCGTTCTTGCCATATCTGCCATATGAGCCCAAGGGCAGCTCAAGGACGACAGCAGTCCGAGCCTGTCCTATTGCAAATCACCAAGGCCGCACCCATCTATGAATTGGTGTCCAATAACGAGACATACCAGGTGGGTTGAAGTTTATATTTGAGGTGTATGTAAATCGTCACTAAACTGGAAGTGTAATGTTTAGAATGAAATAGAATAGAATAGAATAGAATAGGCCCGTATTAGTCCCAGAATGAGGATTTTATGGTTTTGCTACAGGCAACTGGACAGAGCACACTTGATTAAGAATCAAGTATCTAAAACAAAACCCTTTCACTGCCACATTGATTGAGACTGAGCTGAAAGAGCAACAGCTGTTTATGTGTCAATTGTATATGAGTACAACTGGTTAGCACGATGGCCTCACAGTGCATAGGTCATGGGTTCGATTCCTTCTTGTGTGGAGTTTGCATGTTCTCCCCCGTGCCTGCATGGGTTTCCTTCGGGTACTCTGGTTTCCTCCCACATTCCAAAAACATGCATGACAGGTTGATTGGACACTCTAAATTGCCCATAAGTGTGAGTGTGAGCACGGATGGTTGTTCGTCTCTGTGTGCCCTGCGATAGGCCGGCAACCAGTTCAGAGTGTACTCCGCCTACTGCCTGAAGATAGCTGCGATAGGCTCCAGCATCTCCCGCGACGCTAGTGAGGAGGTACAGATAATGGATGGATGATGTATGGATAATAAGTACTACAAATATAATGCACAGGTTAATGACAAACTGTGTAAGATGCAGACAGTTGCAAATGTAAAAAAGTGGCATTGTATTTAGCTAAAAATAAAATATGATCCATACAAATGCTATTGTTAGTAAAATTAACCCTAATAAATAATAAATAGACTGAATAGCATATTATACTACGCATAACGTATGTACAAATAAAAGTAAATAGAAATGTATTATTATTTTTTGTTACAACTTTGGATGGACCTACAGTTCTGTACATATCTTTAGTTGAGACTGGAACTAGCATTAGTTACTTGCAGTGGACACATGTACAATGCCCACCATAATTATTGGCACTCCTGGTTAAAGGCCTTCAAATAAATAACATTTTATTGCAAAAGTATACTGTTATACTAAACATTGTAGAAATGGAAAATGAATGAAATCAGACACAGAATCAAGCTCCTCCCATGACCATCTCAGTCCCCAGACCTCAATCCTATTAAAAACCGGTGGAGTGAGCAAAGGAGGAGCATGCAGAAGGGATGAAATAGTGTAACGTGTAGACTCAGTGGCCAAAATGCAAAATACATCAAATACTTCATTTCTTTTAATGAAATAGTTCAGTTCATAATTCATAATTTTGAATTAAGTTTTGCGTTCCAAAAATGAACTTTTTGCTTGAATGCAGAAATAAACAGGACTGGATTCTTTAATGTGTAAGCACAAATCCAGTCTCAGGTAGGAAATGTGCTGTGAAGCACTCAAACTAGACCCTCGTCTTCAGGCGACCGTAAAACGACTTCTCATCTATGACCTCGCTGCCCTCCATGAAATCCAACGAGAGAGATAATACTCTAATGTCGAATACCTACCAGGGACTAACAGACGTAACTTACCTTCCTATTTGTCACCAACGAGATTTCCCCAGTGAAGTAACGACATCTAATGAAACCTGACACTCTTGGACAACAATGAACTGTTGTTAAAAAAACATTCACAAACGCTAGTAGGAGCGCGTTCACAAAAACATTGTATGATGTATGATAAACATTAAAAGCTGACCAATGTCCTTAACATCATTTTATATATATATATATATATATATATATATATATACATATATATGTACCAATATGTGGTTCGCTGGATCGAAAAGACCAACAGATGTGGCCCGTAGGTCATAGTTTGACTACCCCCGCATCAACAGAGGCACTGATTGTGATGATGAAACCCTTTCATTTTGTTGAGTGCTCCTTCAGCTCTCAAAACCTCATTCAGAAATGTGTTACAGAAATATCCTTGTTGAATATCCGGGTTCACTCTCCCAACATCACACCGTGCTTTGATTTTGTGGTCCGACCTATTTGACCGCATCAATATTGTAGGTCAATACTCCAGCATAAGTAAATGTCAATATAGTGCGGTGTATCCTCCTGGGGTGTCAGAATAGATGCAGCAACTGGCGCCCACAAAGGTTAACTGGAGGTTGTTGGTGTTGTGCAGGTGGAAGAATGACTGCATAAAAGTAGTTTATATTGAATTAAAAAATGAGGGCCATGTCATCATCTTGAATCTTCTAAGGGTTGCAGTGCAAATGCTTTAATGTCTTTGATATAGAATGGTGCCTTTAGGCTTCATAGTTCAACAATTTTGAATATTTCAGTTTATATGTTTTTAGATTGAACATGAACTCGTGACAATTGAATTTTAAATGTCAGGGTTGAGGAAGGTGAGGACCCAAACGCAGGGAAGCCAGGCAGGGGTAACTTAAAGGGCATTTATTAAACAGAAAACTAAGGCAAACAAGGAACTTGGAAAAACTTAACGACAGGAAACCAACTACAGGGAGAGGCGACAGGAACTGGCAACAGGCACAGGCAACCGGGACAAGCGACAGGGACAAGCGACACTTAAAATGACAATGAACCAACAAGAACTGAAAGCAACCAGGGAACTAAATACACACAAATTGACGAGACAACGAAGAGCACCTGGACAAGACATGGAGGGTTGGAAGGACCGGATTGGTTAACACTAGGGCTTGGGTAAACGAGCACAGGTGGACACAATAGACAAGACGAGACAAGACACATGAACAAGGCCAAAACATGAAACCAAATACTAAACCAAAAATAACAAATACGAATCATGACAGTACCCCCCCGTTAAGGGACGGATCCCAGACGTCCCAAACACAAACAAAAGAAAATTGTCCAAAATCAGGGTGGGCGGAAGGGGGCCAGGAGGCGGGACCGCAGTCCGCAATCAAGGCTGGTCAGGCGGGCGTCCGGGAGGCCAGACCAACGAGTCTAGCCGTGGCCCTTCAGGCGGGCGTCCGGGAGGCCAGACCAGGGAGTCTAGCCGTGGCCATTCAGGCGGGCGTCCGGGAGGACATTGCAGCCGCATGGAGTGTCGCGCCGAGGGCAAGACGAAAGGCGGCTGCGGGTCGGGTGGCGCCGAGGCAGAGACGAGACGCGGTGGCGGGCCATCGGGCGGCGCCGCCGAGGCAGGAGTTTGGAGCAGTGGCGAGGCGGGTGCAGCCGAGGCAGGAACTTGGAGCGGCGGCTGGTCGTCGAGTGTCGCCGAGACAGGGTCGTGGGACGCCGCCGAGACGGCGACGAGACACGGTGGATCGCCGGACGCTGCCGGAGCAGGGACGAGACGCGGCGGTGGGTCGTCGGCCATCGTCGAGTCAGGCACTTGGAGCGGCGGCCGGTCGTCGAGTCCCGCCGAAAAAGGAGCTTGGGGCGACGGCGGATCGTCGAGCACCGCCGAGGCAGTGACAGGAAGCGACAGCGTGTCCTCGGGCGCCGCCCGGACAGGGAATTGGGGTGGCGGCGGGCCGTCTGGCACCGCCGAGGCAGGGACGAGACGCGGCGGTGGGTCGTCGGCCATCGTCGAGTCAGGCACTTGGAGCGGCGGCCGGTCGTCGAGCCCCGCCGAGACAGGAACGTGGAGCGGCGGCTGGTCGTCGAACCCCGCCGAGACAGGAACGTGGAGCGGCGGCCGGTCGTCGAGCCCCGCCGAGACAGGAACGTGGAGCGCCGGCGGATCGTCGAGTCCCGCCGAAAAAGGAGCTTGGGGCGACGGCGGATCGTCGAGCACCGCCGAGGCAGTGACAGGAAGCGACAGCGTGTCCTCGGGCGCCGCCCGGACAGGGAATTGGGGTGGCGGCGGGCCGTCTGGCACCGCCGAGGCAGGGATTTGGAGCGGCGGCGGGCCGGCCGCACCAAAGGCCGGGACTTGGAGCGGCGGTGGGCCGGACGCAGCGGGGACAGGGACTGGTGGCGGACGCAGAACGTGCTCCGCCGGAACAGGGACTTGTGGCGGACACAGGACGTGCTCCGTCGGAACAGGGACTTGTGGCGGACGCAGAACGTGCTCCGCCAGAACAGGGACTTGTGGCGGACGCGTGGCGTGCTCCGCCGGAACAGGGACTGGTGGCGGACGCAGGGCATGCTCCGTCGGAACAGGGACTTGTGGCGGACGCAGGACGTGCTCCGCCGGAACAGGGACTTGTGGCGGACGCAGGACGTGCTCCGCCGGAACAGGGACTTGTGGCGGACGCCGGGCGTGCTCCGCCGGAACAGGGACTTGTGGCGGCGGCGGGCCGGGCGCAGCGGGGACAGGGACTGGTGGCGGACGCAGAACGTGCTCCGCCGGAACAGGGACTTGTGGCGGACGCAGGACGTGCTCCGTCGGAACAGGGACTTGTGGCGGACGCAGAACGTGCTCCGCCAGAACAGGGACTTGTGGCGGACGCGTGGCGTGCTCCGCCGGAACAGGGACTGGTGGCGGACGCAGGGCGTGCTCCGCCGGAACAGGGACTTGTGGCGGACACAGGACGTGCTCCGCCGGAACAGGGACTTGTGGCGGACGCAGGACGTGCTCCGCCGGAACAGGGACTTGTGGCGGACGCAGGACGTGCTCCGCCGGAACAGGGATTTGTGGCGGACTCAGGGCGTGCTCCGCCGGAACAGGGACTTGTGGCGGACGCAGGGCGTGCTCCGCCGGAACAGGGACTTGTGGCGGACGCAGGACGTGCTCCGCCGGAACAGGGACTTGTGGCGGACGCAGGACGTGTTCCGCCGGAACAGGGACTTGTGGCGGACGCAGGACGTGCTCCGCCGGAACTGGGACTTGTGGCGGACGCAGGGCATGCTCCGCCGGAACAGGGACTGGTGGCGGACGCAGGATGTGCTCCGCCATAACAGGGACTGGTGGGGGACGCGTGGCGTGCTCCGCCGGAACAGCGACTGGTGGCGGACGCAGGGCGTGCTCCGCCGGAACAGGGACTTGTGGCGGACGCAGGACGTGCTCCGCCAGAACAGGGACTTGTGGCGGACGCAGGACGTGCTCCGCCGGAACAGGGACTTGTGGCGGACGCAGGACGTGCTCCGCTGGAACAGGGAATTGAAGCGCTGACGAGGCGCCGGAACGGGGGTCAGCAGCTCTCGGGAGGTCAGAACGGGCCCCAGCAGCTCGGGGGGAACCGGGACGGGGCTTATCAGCTGGCGGGGAGCCCGAACGGGGCTCATCCGCAGGCGGGGAGCCGGGACGGGGCTCATCAGCTGTCGAGGAGCCGGGACGAGGCTCAGCAGCTGGGGAGGAGCCGGAACAGGGTTCAGCAGCTGGCGGTGAGCCGGAGTGGGACTCTGGAGGCTGCGTGGGTTGCTGCAGCTGGCGAGGAGCCGGAATGGGACGCTGCAGCTGGCGAGGAGCCGGAACAGGAGGCTCCAGCTGGCGAGGAGCTGGGACAGGACGCTGCAGCTGGCGTGGAGCCGGGACGGTACGCTGCAGCTGTCGAGGAGCCGGGACGGGACGCTGCAGCTGGCGAGGAGCCGGGACGGGACGCTGCAGCTGGCGAGGAGCCGGGACGGGACGCTGCAGCTGGCGAGGGGCCGGGACGGGAGGCTGCAGCTTGCAAGCAGCTGGGTCGGGAGGCTGCAGCTCGTGAGGAGCCGGGTCGGGGACCTGATCCCTATCAGCCTGCCGCCATAGGGATTCAGGGGAACGGGAGACGCGAAGGACACGAGGGACCGGGACTACAGAGGCTGGTGAACGTGAGCTATGAGACGCAAGGGGGACGTGACAAGGTGCGGAAACCGACAGTGGACGAGGTGAACGACGTGGCCGTGATTTACGTGACTTTCGTGATTTAGGGCGAGGTGAACGACGCGAGGTAACGTGTGAGGTGGTCTCAAAAGGGTCAAAAGAAAAAGGGGACAGAAATTGTTCGGGGGGAGGAAAGTGACTGGACCTAACAGAAACCGGGTCGCGCTGGGCATCTAAAAGGTTGTATATATATTCAAAATCATACTCATGATCCGAGTCAACTAAAACGTGAGGGGGTGAAATAGCAGGGTGCTCAAAATCATCTTCAAAATCAGAATCGATGATACGGTGGGGAGGTTCGACAGGTGGGTAGTCATTATCGTGATCGTGGAACGAAGGGGGAAAAACAGACATAGAATGAAAAAAGGAACCTACGTGAAGGGGGCGGGGTTGGTCGGCAGGCTGAGGGGGGTACCAGCTTGAGCGGCGACGGCGAACTTGTCGCCGTGAGCTTCCTGCTGGGTCCAGTAAGGGTTGGTTCATTCTGTCAGGGTTGAGGAAGGTGAGGACCCAAACGCAGGGAAGCCAGGCAGGGGTAACTTAAAGGGCATTTATTAAACAGAAAACTAAGGCAAACAAGGAACTTGGAAAAACTTAACGACAGGAAACCAACTACAGGGAGAGGCGACAGGAACTGGCAACAGGCACAGGCAACCGGGACAAGCGACAGGGACAAGCGACACTTAAAATGACAATGAACCAACAAGAACTGAAAACAACCAGGGAACTAAATACACACAAATTGATGAGACAACGAGGAGCACCTGGACAAGACATGGAGGGTTGGAAGGACCGGATTGGTTAACACTAGGGTAAACGAGCACAGGTGGACACAATAGACAAGACGAGACAAGACACATGAACAAGGCCAAAACATGAAACCAAATACTGAACCAAAAATAACAAATACAAATCATGACATTAAAAGCAGATTAAATCCTGAATCAGTGCTGTAGTATATGAGTGGAGATTCTAAACCAGAACCTTTTATTACTGCATAATAAATTCTGCTGAATGAGTGTGCTACATGTACTCATAATAATGAGTCATATTGTGTGGATGGAATAGCTTAATTAAACAAGGATCTCCTAAGCCTGCACATCCTGACTAATTCTTCATATATATATATATATATATATATATATATATATATATATATATATATATATTTATATATATATATATACAGTAATACCCCGCTACTTCGTGGTTCACCTTTCGCGGGTTCAGTGCTTCGCGGGTCTAAAAAATATTCGGGGGCATTGTAGTTTCGCCGAGCGGCACGAGGGGGCGCTGGAGCGGTTAGATGGCCGGCGTGCGCCGAAGAAGAGCGTGGGCGAAGAGGAGAGCACGTTCCCCCGGCACGATCCGGGGCGACGTTTCGCGCGGTTCGGACCGTACGAAAGCTCCGGAGGAGGCCGGCCGGCGTGCGTGACAGTTACGCCGAATAGGAGCACCTTCCCCGGGCACGGGCAGTGTCAAGCGGCCCCTAAGTTTAACCGAATGGAAGCTCCGGGGGAGGAGGGCATGCTCGCGTGACAGTGAAGCCGAATAGGAGCACCTTCCCCGGGCACGGGCGGGGCGAAATGAAACCGAGTTCAACCGAACGGAGACACGCTTCGGGGGAGCAGGTCAGGCGTGCGTGACAATTAAGCCGGAGAGGAGCACCTCTTCCGCCCGGGCACGAGCGCAGCGCGAGGCTGTCAGTTATGAATGAATAAATAAATAAATGAAGAATGCCACCCTTCATTTCACAGGGCACACCGGACGGCGTACCAGCAGGTAAAAGTCGAAGTAATTAAATAAATACAAAAAGAAGTAATTGAATAAATACAAAAATAATGGCTGGGGAATAAAAAAATAAGTTTTAATAATAAATTTTTTTTTTGTTATAACATGAATTTCATTCTCTCTCTCTCTACCCGTATATATATATATATATATATATATATACATATATATATATTTTTTATATTATTTTTTTTTAAGCATTTTTGAAGGTGCGCCGCTACTTCGCACCTTTTTTTTTTTAAGCATTTTTGAAGGTGCGCCGCTACTTCGCGGATTTTCAGTTTTCGCGGGTGGTCTCGGTCCCCATTAACCGCGATAACCGGGGTATTACTGTATATATATATTTATATTTATATTGTTGTTGTTGTTGTTATTCCCGTTGTTGCATGAATTGACATGTTGTCATTTCAGTTACTCATTTATTAACTTTTGTTCACCAACCTCTGAAAATATTACAGTGGTTATCCAAGTATTGATTTTAGTGTGTTTTCCGCTTCATGGAGACACCCATTACAAAGCTGATGTCACTATTGATTCATCCATAAAATAAAATATATTGGGGGCATATTTTTATCGGTAGATGTGACCTTAAGTGGAGATGTCCACATGCGTTTTGGGTACGAGTGATTGTAGTCTACTGACATACTAAGAGTCGTAAGCTTTTATTTTTTTTTTTACGTGACTGCTACCTTAAAAGGCAGTCTACCTCAATGTCCTCGGCTCTCGTTATTTACAAATATGTCACCTTTTTTCAGATATGTCTTGAAACGTTACAAAATGGCCCAATTGGGGCTCTCGCATGCAAACATTGATGTATTCGTACGGAACATTATTTGCAGTGAGGTCGTGATTGGCTGTCGCCATCAATCAAACAAAAATACCATCACGGTTTCTATATATTTTAATCGTCTTACTGCTAAGCAACCCACTAGTATTTCACAAAAGGGGTGGGCGGTTGGGGACGATGCGGACGATTAAAGGGCCGCACAAAATCCCACTTCCATCCATGCTTTGTCTGTCCTTTTTAAAAACCTTCTCTTCCTCCGGCCTCTGACCCAAATATGAACATCCGTCCAGGACGGAACAGTTTGTCCGTACGTCCCTGGGATGGAATGCCCATCTTTGGATGTCATATTGATGTTGAATGGGCATCACATTCCCACTGGGTACAGTTAGGTGCATGTTTTGTTCTCTTTTGCCATGTTTCTATCTGGGGATGATAGTCAGACTGTGGAGCTTTATTTGAGCCTGCCACTGCCACAAAAAATTGCCCAAAATCCACGTTTGATCTGTAGAAAGCTTTGACAGAATATGAAAAACATGTCAGACCTTCATCTGAATGAGAAATGTGAAGGAACCCATCCGAACATTATGTACCGGAAGGGAGTGCACCGGCATCCGTGGGGGAGCGCAGGCCAAACTGACCGACTCCGTCAGCCCTTCACAGATTTCATGATAGACCATCAGAAAGCTTAAAAGGACTCGAGCGCCGAGATAAAAATGACCAAAAATCCCACGCTGCACTACATTTTGGGCGAACACGGCTCCTTTGGCCCACTGGAACATCATGTAAAGAGCATTACATGTACATTTGCTAACTAGCACATGAATACCAAAATACTTTTTGTATCTCATCTTAATATAACCTTGCACGCCCCCTGGTGTATTACTTAGAGACAATGCTCAATACCCACCAATATCTTTTAAATATAGATTTGTTATTGTATGAATTGTTTCATTTGAATCATCCAATCATCCTTCTGTTTACACAATGGTTATTGTCCTCCTTTTTCCCGCCTTTTCACAGGCTCTTCAAGAGGCAATGATGAGCATGCTGTGGTGTTCAGGGAGAGGTGACGTAATTGATGACTGGTGTCGGTGTGATTCCGCTGCCTTTGGCGCCGATGGACTCCCTACATGTGCACCACTTCCACAACCAATGTATGCAACCTATTTATATTGTACAGATAATATTAATTCTACAAGTCAAACTACTGTTAAGTTACAAGATGCACTTTTCTTTTGGGTTGTGGTTAATCTATTCATGTACGTGCATATACAGTACTTAAAAATGCATTTTGTGTCGACCAAAAGTATAGGAGGGAGGTCAATTCTTTTAGATCATGGATGAAAAATGTTTTGCAAAGAAATAGTTATTGCTAAGTAGTGAATGTGAAGTATAGTGAATTTCAGCATGTATCCTCGTTTCCAGGCAAACTGAGAAATACATGTTAAGACAGGCAGTAATTAATTTCATAAGTGAACCAAACAGGTGAAACCTAATCATCAAGTGAGTTACTCTGCATATTCCCGATATAATTTTTAGGAACTGTAGCAAGATGCCCTTCTTCTAGGTAAAGTTACTAGGGGATACTGATTCTGGCAGGTTTGTATGCTCCCCAGTCACAGAATGAAGATCCCCAACCACCAACAAATGACTTTTTCTGTATATTCTTGGGATCATTTTGAATAACTGGAGTGAATATGAGCTGGACCCCTTTTTCCTAAGTAACCTTACGAAGGGATACAAATTCTGGCAGGTACCAAAAGTGTCAAAAGTGTAAGCCCAACAAATGTTATGGCACTTTCATTTCTATGGTAATGTTTTTAAAATAAAAGTGCGCTATACACTGCTTCAGAATTTTGACGTTGTATTATCGATTGTATTTTCCCGACTACAAGTCGCTCCAGCGTATAAGTGGAACTATCGCAAAAATGCAAAATGAGGTAGAAAAAACATTCATAAGTCGAACTGGAGTATAAATCTCATTTTTTTACAGGTTTATTTTACAAAATATCAGATAAAAAACATTTCATCTTAGAAGGCAAGTTATATCACATTGCTAAAAGAATATAGATCTAGCTGAATAGGTGTCAGATATGATAACACAATCAAGGTTATTTAGCTACACGAAAAATACACATGAACAGAAAAGGTGTCAAGTGTTCATGTTAAGGAATCATCCAGACGTGATGGCCAGCTTTTCACTAACAAGCTTAGTTTAATATGTTTTGATCGGGAAACTTTTTTGTTTTGTATCCATTCATTTTGGAGGAAATAAGTGACAACTTGAAAAATGCCTTCTTTTAATGAGGAATACAGACATTCCCCGATCCGCTCTCTCCATGTCTCGGTGCGAGTCACTAAAGGGACCGATCACAAACTCTACATTGAAAACCATTGTACTTTTATGGCATGTACCGTCCAAAAACGGTGATCAATTGGCACCAAAATTCATGTGGACATCCTGACTTATTACCACTTGAACATATCAAAAGGATTAACCTCTCTGAGGCTGATTTATAAGAGAAGGAGGAAATGTGGTAGTGAGCAGATGCACCGGCGGAGATACATATATGTGGGCTGGGAGGACACTCGCCCAGTACAGCTTTGCTATTCACGGTGGGGACGTGCGGCATAAAGTACCAGTCAGGATATTTACAGAGCATGAAGTGGGAATGAGTAGTGGGAATGAGTAGACTGGCTCCAGTTTATTTACTTTAGGCGACATTAATACCTGCAACGCGCCGCATATTCCGATTCTTCTGACCACGAAGTAGGATGTAGGTCGTTTTTTATTCCAATTTCAGCCATGAGCGTTAGCTTGCCTTCCTTTTGCGGCTACAAGTGGTGTCGGACATGAACGTACTCGACTGCTTGAGAGGCAACAGCCATTCACGCCACAAAGCCTTTCGCTGAACAGTAAGGCGCTAATTTTGTTGCGCCATCGCCTATTGTTTTAGCAGCCTGAAGCAAATTGTTGCTCATTGACGTGCTGTTGTCATACTGTTAGCCGGGGAGGGGAGGGGAAAGGATAAATATCCATATCCGCCAGCTGGCTGCCTGTCGCCCGCTGTCAGCTGCCGTCTGCCTCTTGAGAATTGACACAACTTTAGCGTATAGCTCAGTTCTTCTCAAATAGTGGGGCAGCCATGCCAGTGCAATGCTGAGGGGGGCGCGTGTGACCCTGGGGAGCATGCTTTTTTTTCCCCGAAGTATTACAATGAAGTGTAATTACACATCCACTCCAGTAGACCAAGTCCAGGTCCCAGCTAAACATTGAGCAGGAACTGAGTGTTGCAGTATCATGCTTCAAACCTTGCTTTGAGAATGTGCGCTCTGGAAAAAAAAAAATCAGCTCAAATTGTTTTTTTCATTTTTGTTTTGCAGGTTTAAGTGTTTTATGTATTGTGCTCCTGAGTTAATGTTGCTGGAGTCAATTTAAATTTGTCATTATTTATTGTTTTTGTTTCATTTTATTTTCAGCAGCAAATGGCGAAATAAGTCTGTCAAAAATGTTTAATGCTTAAAAACAAGGATATTATTATTTTTTGAATTTCAGGCAAATTGATGCACCTCTTTTACAGTCTAATAAACAATTTTAATAAGGTAATTCTCGTAAGTTGATGATATCTCTTTCTTTTTTTTCTTTATGTTAACAAGGATACGATGTTATGCAGAGGTGTACCTACAACTATTTTATAGACAAATGCTATTATTTATCTAGCGGCAGAGAGTAGGTGGTGGGGTGGAGGCGCAAATTATTTTCTTCTACCTTGGGGGGGCGGGCGTAACAGAAATGAATTGAGAAGCACTGGCGAAGCTAAATGTCCAAAATACAACCAGTCAGGGTTCATGTGCGCACCATGCTCTTGTCCGCTTCAGCCTAAGTGGAGATCGGCACAGTATTTTTGATTTTGTGGAGGTGATCACATGATCTCACGTTTGGTGCATTTTTGTTCAGTCGTTCTTATATATATATATATATATATATATATATATATATATATATATATATATATATATATATATATATATATATATATATATATATATATACATACATACATACATACATACATACATACATACATACATATAGCGGCACGGTGGACGACTGTGTGGAGTTTGCATGTTCTCCCCGTGCCTGCGTGGGTTTCCTCCGGGTACTCCGGTTTCCTCCCACATTCCAAAAACATGCATGGCAGGCCGATTGAACACTCTAAATTGCCCCTAGGTATGAGTGTGAGTGCGGATGGTTGTTCGTCTCTGTGTGCCCTGCAATTGGCTGGCAACCAGTTCAGGGTGTCCCCCGCCTACTGCCCGAAGATAGCTGGGATAGGCTCCAGCACCCCCCGCGACCCTAGTGAGGAGAAACGGTACAGATGATGGATGGATATATACATATATATATATATATATATATATATGTATATTTCCAGTTGACGTTTTGTGAGTGATCCCTCCCTAAAGTTTTTTTTTTCCTCTTTCATTCACGAAAAAATAAGTGACCAGCAACGATTAACTTTTTGGGTTTTGGTCAAAGTGTGGACGTCAATATAATTCTCAATGATGCCGAAACAGGTTGGAGAAAGAAAGCACATACTCAGCGCTGCCTGCTGGCGAGCACATACACTGGTCTGGCGCTTCTGACGTTGCCAAAGCGCCCTCTCAGCCACTGGCAGAATGTCGTCACGCCAGTGTTTGACACTATGATTTTTTTTCTTTCCAAGCCAAAATTATCTCAATATACAACTTTTATTTTTGTAAAAGCAAATATTTTTCCCAGCAAATCTGGAGCTAATATTCTAAAAGTTCTTTTTCTTTTTTGGCAATCGCAGTATTGCACTCTGAAGCAGCAGCTGTGTAGGATCTTTGTCTGAATATTAGATCTGAAATATAACCGCCACTTTCATCACAAATTGCATTGAGGTGAGAATGGCAAGTTTTTCTCCCTTTTCCTTGAAATAACACATGCAGCAGCTTTATAATCTGGTAATTACTTTTTATCAGTGACTGCAACTATTTGCAATTACAATGGTCAAATTTGACCAGAACGCAACAAAATGTCCAAATGAGCTAATGTAACCTATTCCAAATAAGTCGGAAGCTATGAGGGGGAAAAAAACTGTTTGGTCCTCTTCAAACATACCAGGCTTTCTTTCCCCACACTGCTCCAGACGTATCATGTAGGTGTGCATACACACAAAGGAATCCTGGTGCGGTGCAAACTTGTGGAGGTGGTCACGGTGCGCTTCCAAACAGACTTGGTATGGTTCGCTTCATGTGTGAATTATAAACAACTCCCGATCTGCACTAACTACAGGTTACATTTGTCTTTTGTGGAGCTACAGTGTGTAACCAAGAAGTCACGCTCTTTTTTTTTTTTTTTTTTTAATCTTGTTTCCAGGCTGAAACTGTCTTACACTTATGAGCCGAGTAGCTCATTGCTCATCATGGAATGGAACCATACAGAACCGCCTATTGGTGTGCGGATCATTGATTACCTCATCAGCCAGGAGAAGGTGACTGAGAGGACTGACCACTCCAAAGTTGAGACAGGTATTTTTACTTAGAACATCTTACATCTTGTGACCTACTCAGTTCAACATTCTACAAACTAACAATGTGGGTGTGCCCGCACAAGACAAAGAACAACATTCTGATTAATATTGCATTTGTAAAAATAAGAATTAAAATGGTATATTCATTTTTTTATCCATCTCAGGGGGGCACCATTTTGCCCAATACCATCCTCAGCTGTCGACCGAAATTAAAGTCAACAGACTGCCCTCGGGCTTGCATTGTGATTTGTCAGTTGACCAAACCCGGAAACAAGCTTAGCCGATGTAGCAAGTCCTGGAAGTTGTTTTTCGTTTCCCATCCCTACCTGGCATACTAGTGCGCTGTGAAAGCTCAGAATTTGTCAGAAATTTATTACTTACTAATTCCAAATATATCTTGGTTCATCTAACTATGCCAGTGACAAATAGTGAAAGGCAGAAAAGTTAAATGCACCTCCATCAGAATTAAGGTTGCACGGTTTTAGGAAAAAATGTCTTACGATTTTTCAGATATTGCAATTTCGATTTAAATTGCAATTTTCGTCACAATGTGCAGTTAGATTTGCAAAAATGACAGTAAATTCCATTCTATCATTTAAAACAATAAAAGCTCTTACTGTAATAATGCAATGACGCTAAAGAGGTTTTGTGAGGAAGGGCAGTTCTTTCTCAGGTTTTTTAATAACTACCTGCTGTTAAGTATAATTTCGTATTTATGCGCATTTGTGGATATGAAAAAGCATTTTTTAAACCTCAAAATGTTTTGCATTTCAGAATAATGTAATTTTTTAATAAATGTCAGATTATATGTCAATAAAATCCTAATCAAGTCCCTGAGCAAAAGCTGAATTGATTAAAATATATAATTTTGAGACCCATTATAGTGCAAATTTCAAAACTTAGTACTCTGTAGTCTGTGAAGCAAAATGCAAATGTTATTGATGCGATGATAAATATTTAATATACGTTTGACATCGAACCTCTTCGTCATGATGACGTCATCCGTTTACGTGTTCTGGCCTGTGAGCGCAAATAAAGTCTGTACTGCTGCTGCGCAAGATATCTTGGCGCCTAGCATTCAAGCAGCGGTTAAATAAATTACTTCCGGGACTACGGGCGACAGGGTGACGCTTTTTAATTATTTTTTTCATTAGCACGCCGCTGGTTAGGGTGATCTTCTTCGTGAGCGTGGGGCACAAGAGCCCTGTTAAAAAACAAACAAACAAAAAAAAAAAACGCAGCTTTGACGATCACAAAATTGCGTTGTCTGAGCTTCCGATTTTGGTCCCAAAACAATAAATCATTCAGCCCTAATCAGAATACAAGGCACTAAAAATACCTAATTGCAAATATACTGAATCAGCTTTGTGTTCAATTTAACAGGCCATCGTTCGAACTGAATAATTAATTTGTGAATAAATTAAGGCAAGATAATCATTACATGAATTTTCATACTTTTTGTGACAATTTTGTTCAGTGACGTAATGGGAGTCTGTTCTAATATAAAACGGCTGGCTTGACAAAGGTGGGTAAAACTGGAAAGTGGTGTAGTTTTCAAACAGTCCACAAGATGGTAGTCATTAGTAGCAATAAAGATAGGCATTCATAGTAGTTTGACTTTGACCAAAACCATTTTCTTTCCCCTTTATATATTTATAAAGATAAAGATAAAGATGTCCTTTATTAGTCCCACAATGGGGAAATTTGAGGTGTTACAGCAGCAAAGATATAGATCACACAGAGTCGGCGGCGTAATGTAGCCGTTAATGTACAACATTAGCAGCAGACATTCATAAAAAGCATACAAATATACACAGTATAAACGTATCTAAGTGTAAAGAAACACTCCTAATGCCTGTCCATTATACAGAGGGGGAAACGCTGTAATGATAAAAACTACTGAATGATTGAAAATACTGCAATGATAAAAATATTGCAATGATAAAAGTACTGTAATGGTAAGAGTACTGAAATGATAGAAAAGTACTGCAATGATAGAAAATGCTGCTATGATAAAAGTACTGTAATGGTAAAAAGTACTGCAACGATAGAAAAGTACTGCAATGATAAAAGTACTGCAATGATAAAAGTATTATTATTTATTACTTTATTTCGTTTAACATGGCTAAATAGATGCAACAGTATACAGTAATGGTGACTTTCAGATCTGAATTGTGTTTTACCTCATACTCCTTGTGAACTGATTGATCAGATTCAAAATTGTTTAATCACGGGTGGCTTGTTGTCAGTTTAATTTTTTTTGGTAACTTTTTGTGTGTGTACGTGCGTGTGCGTGCGTGTTGGGGTGCGCGTGTGTGTGGGTGTGTGTGCTCCTATTTATATGTCTGCTGCTCTGAGCTTGCATTCAATGCATTATGCAGTGAGCGTTCAACTCAGTTCGACTGTAGGAGATGATTGATTACTTTTGGTGAACACACCCTGATGTGAAGTGAACAAAGAGGCAAAGGTGGCCGGTTGTGAATATTCAGAGAGTGGGGGAGCGAGGGGGTGAACAGACCACCAAGCAGTGGGGTGATAGACAGAGCAAAGAAATCAAAGACAGGCACAAAAATTGTGAAAGGCTGAAAGCAGACTGAACAGTGTGGTTTTGATTTCAGCTGTCTGTCTTTCATCCCTGGAAATCAAACTTACATGAACCGATGGACATTTCTCCGCGAGTTCAACTTCTCCTTCGCTGTGTTTCATTCTTCTGTGCTTTTTATGCCCTCCTCAAGCTTTCTCTAATCTCCCATTCCTCCTGTCCCATTGATTTGTATTCCAAAAGTTCTAAATGTTGGCTTCTTTTTGCTTGTTTTCTTTTTTTTTTTTAGTCTGCCCTCTTTTTAACCCCTTTGTTCCTTACCACACTCAAAAATGTATTTTTTTTCCACCCACTTACCTTGGAATTTTTAGTAAGCATAAACTGTAGGGTAAAACAAGGGTCCACCATAAAATGATCCAAAAACAATGGAGAACCAGTCATCAGTCAAAACTGAATCCACCAACTTAGCCTGTATTTAAGCAGACAGGCGTACCATACAGTTTAATGGGGTAATAAAATGGAGCTAATGATTAATGCATGTAGGTATCAAGCAACTTTAATCGTGCTTTAATGTGAATGTTCTAGTCAAGTGACAAGGAAAATCAATCACGGAAGTCAGATCGTTTCGGCTGCCTCATGTCTTTGGATACTTTCACGGTGGTACTTTGGATTGGGATGAGGTTTATAAGTGTGTTCTACAGTTTGAATTAATATGCTTCCTAAAACTGCTGCTTTCGATTTGTTTTCAAAACAGAGATACAATGTAGTTTTACTGAATGCCAACATAAAGACAAGTAACACTTTCTTCATCTTTCTTCATCTTTCTCAGCATATTGTCACCCTCCTAATATAATCCGTTTGTCAGGAACCACATTCTGATTCCGTTACATGCATTAATCATTTCATTTCAGTGTATAATTAATTGATTAATCAGTTTAACTAAAGAAATAGCTGATTTTGGCAGCGGTGGCCAATATCCACAGAGATGTTTAAGGCAAAAAATGTTTTTTTGCTCAAAATATGACTTTGGCCATTATTTTAAGAGGGTGACGTTTTGATGTGTTTTTGTGCTGTCTTGCAGATGTGTACCAGCTAGACTGGCATAAAACTACAGCAAAAACGTAGCTTTTGTTCTCAATAGGGAATTAAGTATAAGATGCAGATCGCTCCTTATAAGCTTTTCTTAAAAATATAAATAAAAAAAACTTTTTCAGAGAGAGCTTTCAGTGGAATAAGAAGTTCGTTCATTCACCTGTTGTCAGTGCGACATTGAGCACTTTGAATAAATATTTGAACCCTGGGTTGGTCCTCAACGACCGGGGTCACGTCGCCTACCAAGGATAGTCTGAGGTCGAGGGAAGCTCTGTGCTACTTTTGTAGAAGCAGCTACATAACAAAGGCTTTGGCTGGCTACTAGTGCACCTAAACGCATTGTTGAGTCGCTCCTAAGACAGGAATCATCACTTGCGTGGTGACGAATAAACTACATTTCTGACAAGTGTCATAGTCACAGAGGGATGACAAGAAAAGATGGAGAAGCCATGCTAAATGCTAAGCTAACCTAAAATTGACACGCCTAGTGCATTTAATGCCGGGCAGTAGGCAGTGTACACCCCAAACTGGTTGCCAGCTAGCCACCGGGCATACAAAGACAAACAACCATCCATGCTCACACTCACACCTAGCGACAATTTGGAGTGTTCAATCAACCTGCCATGCATGTCTTTGGAATGTGGGAGGAAACCGGAGTACCCAGAGAAAACTCACGTGGGCATGGGGAGGACATGCAAACTCCACACAGGAAGGCCGGAGCCGGAATCGAACCCTGCACCTCTGCACTCATCGTGCTTACCAGTCGGTCCCCGTGCAGCCGGTAGCCCTATGTATGTATGTATGTATGTATGTATGTGTGTGTACACACCCACACACACTCCCACACGCACATATATATACATATATATATATACATAGTATTTTATTGTAAGATGATCTCTGAAGTAACCAGAGCATGTATCAGAGGTGATGATAGCTCCTTTGTACAGGAATGTCTCCCTTAACAAGCTTCAGGCACAACAAGTGAGATCATAGTGTAAGTACATGCCCACAAGCTCACATATGTATAGTAACCTGGTTGATGTCTGGAAGTTTCTTGAGTAGGAAATCTGCTTTAAGTCAAGTGAGGGTCGCACTTGGCTTACTAAGTGCTGCTTTGAAGCAAGAACGGAGCAAGTAAACTGATAACACATTTGATTGACGAATGAGCGGAGGTTTGCTCTAGGGTGAGGGGAACACAGAACAGACTAAAATTCATTCACATGCATACTCGGACAATTACTTCACATTGCTGTGTTTGTTATGCTGGAATTTAATGTAAAGTTGGCTTTTGTTTTTCTCGTGTGTGACTCGAAATATCAGATTATCACCAGATGTTCACTGTCAGTGAAACTACATTGATGTTCAAGTAAGACATCCAGTTTATCCACCTGAGCAGGACATTATACAGAGTCTATGCTACTTAATTATTAATAATAATTATTAATACAATTAATGATGTTACAATTAGCTTTTTTGCACGCATGTATACATATTTGACGCCAATCCCTCAAAAAAAAATGCACGCAAGCTGTTCGCTATTCTTTCCTAAGTTGCTGGGTCTTATTTTCCCATAAAAGTTGACAATATAAGCAAACAGTCACCAAACTTCATGTGTACATCTTTTGTCATTGTCACTTCAATCTCCGAAAATATTTATGTACATTAAATGTGAATTCCTTTGCGTAAAACGTTTATTGCTGTCACAAACTTGGGAAGATTGAGGCAACCGATTCTATATTTTCAGAGGTTGAAGTAGGCATGAGTAGAGATGTGCAAGTGAATACCTACCAAACTCATTTTTATCTTGCGGGGGAGCACTACGCATCACCATTCCTATTTATTGGCAATAAAATTGAAATTGGGATCCTGAGAGCCACAGGATGTATTCTTGTCCACTTGTCCGCAGCTGCCCGTTAGATGCAAGTACACGTATTGACAGTGAAATGATATTGGTCAAGCCAACTTTTACAAAGATCCTAGTGAGCCTCAGCCGACCGGTTTAGGTTCACATTCTTAAGCACGGACATATTTTAATTACCATTAGCACTACCAAAAGGACTTGTTAAGTAAATAGAATGAACATTATACTAGCTGAAAACAGGATGTTCCAAAGTTCCATACCAAAAGGCCTCATTGTGAAACTGTTGGCTGTTACCAGTTTACAGCTTCAGTTTTGGAGAGCTGTGTGTTTTGGATTTGAACTTCTGTTTGGGTTGTGTTTCACTTGTTATGCAAAAGCCAGCGAGAGCTGCTTGATCTGTATAGTTTCACTGCCGTGCTTAGTGCAACTGATGGGCAGCCTGAACACTTTAGACGCACATTGAAATGCTGTCAATGTGGACTTCACATATCAGAGGAGTACGAATGTGAGACAAACAGAGAAAAAAGGGCGGGCGGTAATCAAAATGTGGAGAGAACCGAAGAAGAAAACATAAATGACTTTTAAACCATGCATAAATCAAATGCAGAAAACATAAAACAGGCGTGCAACTTTTATCCCTTTTAGACAACGCTTTTTAGCTCCTATCCGCGTTTCAAGTGTTGCATTCTTTCATTGATGCGTTTGGCAAATTTGAGGATTTGCGTGCAAAGCTCTCTCACGGCAACTGCTATCAGTAGGCGAGGGATAATTTGATCAAATTATTCGACATCTTATCGCCCCGCGAAAGAAGCTGTTTAAAAAAAAAAAAGTATGATTTATGGCGCAATGAAGTAAGTGGAAGGTTAAGAGCTCACATCAAACAGAAATTACACGCAAGTGAGAAGGAGAGACTGTAGATGGAAGTGTCATTCCATCTCTTCGTAAAATATGTTTTTTTTCATCAACGAAAGTAGAGCTCCCACCCTCCCTTCACGTCCCCCGTCCTAAAGTATAAGGTTGTTGTTTTTCAGACGTTCACATAACTTGCGCTAATTGAACCAATCAAACCAATGAAGTGCCAAATAATCACAGCTAGGAGAGTTTTCTTTGCGTTGCAGCTGGTCTCTTTTTGCCCTTCCACAGCGGAAAGGGAGACAACAAATTCCAGATGTTTTTTAGTGCAGGGTTCAGCTGCCAGTTGGAATTGTGCGTTTGTGTTTTTGTATATGTCACTCTGCTTACGGTATCTTCATGTGCTTTACTCTGTGTCGGTACCCTTGTTGTTTTTCTCCTGCACCTTTCTTTCATCGGGTCATCAGTTTCATGCGTCTGCCAAAGCACTGATTGCGAATGAGTCCAGTGCAAATCATGCGGCAATGACAATGTCGATGGCGCATATAAACTTGTCAGTTTAATTGTCAATTTCAATGACCCGCAATCAATGAAAGTACATTCGCTGTCCCAAAGATAGCTGCAGATTTTAGGAATGTTCACGTATCATCCAGTCGAGCTCATGCTGTAAATTGTCATCAGTGTGGCGATTGTTCAGGAAGACACCTACAATTGGTGTATATGTCAATGTATCCAAAAGCAAGCAAACTTCTTTGTTGTTAATGTTTCACTTCCTGATGACCTGAAATGTCATCAAAAGCCCAAAAGTGCTGTTGTCTTTCAATACAGTACGACGTTCCAATCCAGAAAGTGTCCTGCCCACACAATCAGCAAATATGGACCTCAAGCTAAACTAATCTATAATTTTCTTGGGACATCCTTTAACATCTTCATCCAACAAAAACAATTTGTCCTCAGCTTGAGATGTCAGCGCTTCACCACTTTTCAATTTTCTGTTTGCAATTTTCCACTTTTTCCCCTCAATCGACTTTTAACTTTGCATTTGCTACTTTTGAGTTTCCATATTGGACAATCATGCGAATGCTGCTTTCAAGCAAAGATTCCAATACAAGAACAGATTTATCTTTAAAGCAACCCTCCTTTCCATTCAGAAGTGGGGGGAAAACAGAGTGACGTGAAGGGTCAACAGGCACGCACACACACACACACACACACACCCACACACTGCCTGCTCAGGGCCTGCACAACTGAACTGACAAAAGCAGGCACAACTTCAAAAGGTGAGCGATCCCATAACTCTCATGAATCAGTCTCCTGGCAATCCCTGATTTTCCAACCAATCAGACTTGAAGAATGCAAAGGGTAAACATCTCCAGCTGAAGGACAAGTAAAACAGGGTCTCAACCGCGTGTTCCTGTATTCCTTTGCATTGAAAACATTTTTAAAGGAATACCAACCTGGAAAAAATATTGCGCTTACCTGACATTTCTGAATGTATTCATTTTGCAAATTTGTGCCATAAATAGTTCTAGTCGCCAATTTCTCATGAGCTTCAGTCCATTTACAATCTTGATTCTCCTTCAACCATGTTCTCATTTTCATGGCCTCACTTTCATTCTTCGCAACAGGTGGTTGTAAAGAGGGACCCATTTTTCTTTTAAATTACTGCTTACAGTCGAAGAATAAATATTCTCACTCGTAAAATAAAATGATCTTAGGACTCATTTTTGTACGCTATTCAATATATTTTAACTTCAGTGATCACTTTTAATAGCCGTTCGACCCATAAAACTGTTTGGCATGATATGTGGCTAGCTGGCTGAACAAAAGAATCGGTAGCGCTATGCCTAGAGTAATAAATTTGAAAAATCAATTTATGATCGTACTTTTACAACCTCCTTTATCCCTCATAGCACCAGCCCGAACCTTTGATGCCCAACCAGGTCTTATCAGACATGAAGGTCCTGCCACTTCGAGATGTCGGCACTTTTACTAAATAGACAGATTTAAAACATTTCGCAAATGAGCCGAACAGCACTCCAGTGTCATCTTTGGACGTGCTGGTTGGCTTGCACGGCAAAAACTAAATATAGGGTCATATTTCTCACATTGTGGGAAGTACAGCATGTTATACCAAATGATGGAAGATATAGTTCCCTATTTTTTTAACATTCTTGTTTTTCCCACCAATAGTTCAACTGTTATGTAATTCTACTGTATTAATAATCAGTTTCTGTTAGATATTTACAGCACCTTCAAGAGACACAAGGACTCTGAACAGTAAATCATGAGGGCAAGGCTTTGGTGAATAGATTGTACTTGAGGAACTAAATGTCCAGGGAAGCAGCATCACCGATATTTCGCTTTTCGGAATAGAAGGAATCGCTGAAGACATTCTTCACGAACATTTGAATTCGAGGTCCGTGTTCATCCCTCCATCCATTATCTGTACTGCTTTTTCTCACGAGGGTCGCAGGGGATGCTGGAGCCTATCCCAGCTGACTTATGGCAGTAGGCGGGGGACACCCTGAACTGGTTGCCAGCCGATCGCAGGGCACACGTACACGAACAACCATTCGCTCTCACACTCATACCTTGGGGCAATTTAGATTGTCCAATCAAGCTGTCACGCATGTGTTTGGAATGCGGGAGGAAACCGGAGTACGTGGAGGAAACCCATGCAGGGACGAGGAAAGCATGCAAACTCCACACAGGAAGGCTGGAGCTGGAATCAAAACCTGCAGGCTATCGTGCTAACCAGTCGTCCAACGTGCCGCCTACAGTTGTGTAATTTTCCTGCTTTTCCAATTAAATTACATTCATCCAAATAACAAAATATAGGCTTTCATTATACAGGAGTTGCATATCTTGGAACTTTGGTGCAGATTCATATTAGGACAGTTTGGTGGTCTACGTTCAAAAAAGCATTATAATTTAAGATTCATAATGGTTTGCACGATGGCCTCACAGTGCAGAGGTTGTGGATTTGATTCTGACTCCGGCCTTTCTGTGTGGGGTTTGCATGTTCTCCCCGTGCCTGGGTGGGTTTCCTCCGGGTACTCCGGTTTCCTCCCACATTCCAAAAACATGCATGGCAGACCGATTGAACACTCTAAATTGCTCCTAGGTATGAGTGTGAGCGCGGATGGTTGTTTGTCTCTGTGTGCCCTGTGATTGGCTGGCAACCAGTTCGGGGTGTCCCTCGCCCACTGCCCGAAGATAGCTGGGATAGGCCCTAGCAGCCCCCGCGACCCTTGTGAGGAGAAGCGGTACAGAAAATGGACGGATGGAAAATGGTTGTTTTTTTGTAGATTAGTTTGATCATGCTCGAGAAGAAACGCTAAACTTTTCTTTTTGGCTTGTTTTATCAATCTGTCTTCTTCGTGTGATCCACACTGCGTAAGTATCGACAAAACAACTTTGTGAAAGAGACCACACATTGGGACTTTCTGTGATGAAAATATGCTTTGTTCAGCATTTAATCAGATGAAAACAATATTCAGGAATCATGAACAATCAGATTTATCCACACTCTGTTTTCCGAAGTATACAACTCAATAGCTTGCCAAGAAACCAACTGTGAAAGTTGCGCAAGTTACAGAACCATTTTTCCTGTGTGCGCTGCAGTGCTTCAACCCGCTAGAGAAATGTTTTTGTTCCTCTGTATGATTTGTATTCCCCTGGTGTTGAGGCCTGTCTATAAATGCCATGGCAGCACATCGTGTTCACTGTATTACTGGTCTGCTTTGATTGAAGCACATAATTCTGCACTCTGTGTTCCTCTGACATGAAGCTTTCGCCTCGGTATAACAGTGCACTGTGCACAGTAGGGTTCCTCAAATTGTTTTAATGGTCTGTTTGCTGTGGTTCGGCTACTTCAGGTTAACAGAAATAAAGGCATATGTAGTGAATGCCGTCACTTAAAGGGATCCAGAGAAAATGTGCTTGTGGATATTCTCATTCATCCAGGTCATTTCTTTCTCAGGGCATTCAGTCAGGACTAATCTGTCTGAGAAGACATTTCGCCTCTCATCACTTTGGAGCATAAATAGTTGAATTTTCTGCACCAACTCAAGCTGGGGCCGTCCGAACCGGGTTATTTTAAGTTTTTATTGAATTTATTTTTTAATATATTTATTTTAATGTAGTTAGTTCTAATTAATTCGTTTTCTGGGCAGTTTTGTAAGTTTTTATTAGGTTTTGTTTTTTCAAAAACTGTTTTTTCTTGTGTGCAAGATTAAAAAAAAGACCATGGTAAGAATTGTGTCGTAAAAATTCAACAAAAATATTATTTTACAATATTTTGATAATACAGACTACAGTTTGCAGTTTTAACAGTCCAGAGACTTTGAATTACAATAAGCGCAATGCATACCGCTTCTAAATTTAGATGCAGGTAGGCATGAGTCCTAATTATAATAAAGCTAGGATGCCTTGTTTGCCAAGTTGCCAACTTCTAAAGTGGTTGTGCAGTGTAGTGTTTTTTATATACGATATATAGAGCGAGAGAGAGAAAGAGATTCTTTATTTCTCAATGAAACAAAAAATTGATAGCACTTTTTATCGACCGTTACGTTTTGGGCTGAGTTAAATGTCAAGAGCAGGAGAGCCTTTCGAGCCTTGTTGCGTGCCTGCATGGGTTTTCTCCGGGTTCTCTGATTTCCTCCCACATTTCAAAAACATGCATGGTAGGTTAATGGGAAACTCTAAATTGACCCTTGGTGTGATTGTGAGGGTGGAAGATTTTTGGTCTTTGTGTGCCCTGCGATTTGCTGGCAACGAATTCAGGGTGTACCAGTCCCATTTCAACTTATATATGTTGCCATTTAAATGTAACCTGCCAAAGTGCTTCCGAATTCAGAGTGCCGCCATTGAACCCACACGCACAGACAAATATGCACACTGTGAAATGGCAACAAATCAGAATTTAAATTCACCGCTCCGTGCCTTTGCAATGACTAAGATTGGTGTCTGTATTGTTCCGTCTTCTGATTGGTTCAGCTAATTAGTCTGCAATGTTTAACCCTCTGATTGGTTGAGCTCAGAGTGCACACTACAGACTGATTTACAAGGGAGTAATATGTCAAGAAGTCAATTTATTTTTTTTCATGAACCTCAATTTCTATACAGCCACTGTGTCCATTAAGTTACAGAAGTTCAATTTAAACATTTGAATGAGTTTGCCGTACTGTTAGTATTGTTTAAGTCCTGTTCCTGTCTCTGTGCTTCAGAAACACTTCTGAGCTTCGTGGATGATATCTTGTCTGGCGCCAGGTCTCCATGTGTGATGTTAGGGGACATTCCAAACCTGCAGTCCTCCTCTGTCAGCATGATCATCCGCTGTCTGGAGCCTGACACCACATATATGTAAGCAACTCAGTACACTTCAAGTTATGAACTCCAGACATCTGGAAAAGGTTTTTTTGTAAAGGATGTATTTGTATAGATGTTTTAAAGAATGCGATAAAAAATGCTCCCAAAATTATAGCTGGAAAAAAAAAATGATTCCATAAATCCAGTTTCGACTGCTTATCCTGTTCAGGGTCACAGGTAAATCGTGGCATGTAATCACATGGCACAACAATTCACATTCACATTCCGACTGTAGCTTTGTATTGAATTTACCTAACATCTATGTTTTTGGAATGTGGGAGAAAGCTGGAGTTCATGGAAAAAAATCCACATAGGTCCGGAATTCTTTTTTTTTTTTAGTTATTTTGTAGCTCATGTTTCATGTTCTACTTTACAGTTCATGGTCTTAAAAATGTTTAAAAAATTAAGAACAGTAGATATCAACATTACAAATCTTTAGAAGGAGGACTGATAATTTTAACCGTCCCCGAATAATGAATATAAAAGTTTAAATTTTTTCATCACTAGCGTGTGGTCATTTAATTTCAGAATATTTCACGACCTGCTCAAAAAAGCACTGTTTGCATCGTGGCCTACACGCAAAATATAAGTAATTGCCTATGTTTGTAAATCAAAATTGTTGGAATTTAAATTGGAAAGCAAAGGGGGACATAATATTTTTAACCATTAAATTAAACAAGCAAATGGTTCAAATACAGACATGACTTGAGCTAGCAACACCTCCAAGCAGGTGGTAATAACCAGCCAACAAAGTCATACATTTTTGCATTTTGGGCCAAGAGTTATTCCATTATAGGTTCTTGATTTTTTAATTACATTATTGGGCAGTAATTAAGTTATGGGCCTATTGCATTTCAAAAAGGGCAAATTTATGACATTGTGGGCATTACAGGCTTTCATTACCACTACATGAGGTCATGACTAATTTTAAGGGAAAATGAAGTTATTTTCATTAGAGGTTCCAGCAAATCCAAAGTGATGCATAAGCAGGCATGTCAGGGATTTCACGTTCATGCCGCAAATGGAAAATACAATACTATTTTTAAGTGCCTCTGTCAGTCACGGGCCATTAGAATCTTCATTCCTTTTTTTCTCCCTATCGGATTTTTGCTGTTATTAAAGTTTTTTAGGGAGAGTGTGAATTTTTAATTTCTGTTTAATAATGACCATGTTTGTAAGTGTTGGCTTTGGCTTTCGTCCACAGATACTCAGGATTCAGATCAGTTTATTTTCACTGAAGTGGATTTATTAAATTGCGTTAAGACTGAGGATGATAAATTAATATGTTTCAAGATTTATGATATGAGCTTGGGATCATTGGTATGTTTGTGATTTGCTCATACCATTTAGGAAGATCAATTACAATCATTTGGGTTCATTTTGGCAATTTGGAAATTATTTCAAAATGATCTTTTAATGTTCAATTCCCACAAATAGGTAGTGGGATAATAATTCTGCATTAATAACAATGTGGTTTTATCATAAGAGAAATGTTAATGAGTCATGGAAAGATGATTTAGTCCATGCTCGATTTACCCTGGGAGTTAGGTGACCAAGACACTACATATGTATTTCTCAGTCTGCACGCACACAGCGGATGCTCACTGTCTCAGTACACATGCTCACACTTAGCCCGCAGACAACTTGCCTGGAGTGAAGTAATACACACGTCTCAAAGAGGAAATGAGGCGGCGTTCGGGGAGAGTCTAAGAAGCGAGTGTGAAAAAGATCAAGAGGCAGAAAAACAAAATAGAAGAAAATCACAATACAAGGAATGTTTTGATGTACTGTATTTAGTCTGAGTGCTACAAAGCTCCGCACGCCCTTTAAATCCCAGTAACAGCGGGGTTCCTGCACACTCTAGTCTGTCTGGCAGTACATTCATGTCACTGAGCCAAGGCCCTGTCTCGCTCCCCGTATATTTTCTATAGAGAGAGAACCCATCCGAAGATGACCTTCTTCTTAGAGGGAAATTTTGTGTGACAAGCACCATCGGCACATGCACGTGTAGGCTCGTGCATTTTAAAAGTGATGAAATCTATTGCTTCAAAGTTATTTTCAGAGTGTGAGTTCAGTCAAACTTTATAATGTAATTCATTTCCTGGTCACTGCCATTAGCAGTTGTTCCCTGCAGGCCGGGGATAGTCAAATACTGTTTTGCAACTACAGTATGTGTTTAGTGCTGCATGTGGATGCAATGAGCGTTTCAGCCACTAGATGGAGATATACATCAGAAAAACGTTGGCATTTGTATGTTCAGTCTATCCGGAGCAGTGATTCGAAATGCAGGCTCTCTTCAAAGAGAGGAGTCATCCAATTAAATAACCAGCACAGAAAATGCAACGGATTCCACTGAGATGGTCCGTGCAGCATATCGTAAGTAGCCTATATACAGTAGGTTAACATATTGTCTGTCTGTCTAGGTTCCGGCTTTGGGCAGTTGACAACACTGGGCGTCGTTCCAGTCCAAGTGAGGTCACTATTAAAACTCCATGCCCAACTGTGGATGACGTCAAAGCTCAAGGTGAGGAGAGTCACAGGAGATAAAGTTTAATCACTCCTAACTTGAGGTTCGCATGGTCATCAGTTTTTATAAATCATGTGTATGCGGAGAGTCGTGTAAAACTCCATTCAGTTACTTTCCGTGAACTGTACGCTGATATGGGTTTGACAAGTGTGTTGTTGTATTAGTCAGTCTTCGATCACTTGTTCCAGAAAAAACATGGACATTGTGGAAGTTCTTCCTAATTTGTCATGTTCTATGGCTGATTTACAGGACAAACATTATCTTTGTTGATTATAAATGATGTTAGTCCACATGGTTCGACAGTTAGGCTGCCGTTGATTTGCAGATTTAAAAAAAGCTATTTCAAAATGCGCCAGCCACTGAATTATGATACATTCAGACCAGGCTGTTGTCATTTTTATTCCCTGGGAATGATGTGTTGCAAAATACAAATCTAAAATTGGACTGCGTTTGTATTTTTCTTGAACAGAATATTGGCATCCAAAAATGCGGAGATATCTCCTTTGTGGCAAGTGTGTCCAATGTGTATATAGTTTTCAAAGCTACTCGTCAAAAGTGTCCAAAAGTTGCACCACTGGTCTGACGGTTGTTGTTTTTATCATTATGTTGTTTGTCTTTGCGCCCATCCAGAAATAGCAGATAAAATCTACAACCTGTTTAATGGCTACACTAGTGGGAAGGAACAGCAGACGGCATATAACACCCTGATGGACCTGGGTGCCCCGGCGTTGCATCGAGTTCTCTACCACTACAACCAGCGTTATGAGAGCTTTGGAGAGTTCACTTGGAGGTGTGAGGATGAGCTTGGACCCAGGTAAAGTCTGGCATTCTATATGTTTGGCAGGCACCAATGTTACGTTGGGCTTTTCAGAGAGACATGATCTGTTCAACTTCTCCTTACATTTCCATTTCTCACCATTTCATTTGGATCAGGGTGTCCAAAATTGTTCTTCCGTGGCACACATTAAGAAAAAGAGGATGCAAATGGCCTTTTGACATTCATTTTTTTTCAACACTTTATAACAAATCCATTAGTTTAAGTAAAGATATGCTATGGACTTATTGTTTTTGTATATTAATATCTAAAAAAAAAGAGATGATAAAGCAAAAATTCAAAGCTTTTTCAGGATTTTGGGGGCCAGGACCTGTATCCCACTCATATACTCGTACTTTATTTTTACTGTAGACTGGAAAAAATGAGTTTGACAATAAAAAATATGAAACAAGAGATTAGTTCCAGGTATGCACAGTATATCCACATCTGTTACCCAATCTACAAAATAGCACTCTTTGTTTGAACCATTTATGTGAGCAGAAGTAATGGAACGTGTGACTGACAAGTGCATTCCATTGCTCATGTGTGTCGAACAATAACGTAAATTTGTGTTGCCACCATTTGAAATACAACAGAAGCACTGGTACACTAAGTAGCAGATCTCATACAGGATGGTAAATATAATTGGACTTGCTTCGTCTTCTACTTCTATGATGATTTAACACTTGATAACAGAAGTCAGAGATTGTGTATTCCAATTAAAGGATGAATGCAACTAAACTGACAACCATCCACATTCGCCCCACAATATTCAATTAACCAAAAATGTATGTTTTTGGATTATCGGAGGGCGACCGGATACCCAGAGAAAAATCCATGCAAGCATGCACAAATGAAGTCATTGGCCTCATTGTTTCAATATTTTTGAAGGGTACTTTTATTTATTTAATTTTATTTCACTAAATGAAATCTGCTCAAAAAGCATTTTTTGGCAGTGTTCAACATGTTCAATTTACAATAAAAAAATCCCAGATAGAGAACATATGAGCCACTGTTGGATTGTCATGTGGAACAGAGCAATAGCCAATTGGTAAAGGAGGACAAATGTTAAGTTGTGAAAAAAAAGAACAAGTCTTTATAATGTATCCTCCATGACTTACCACAATAAAAATGACAAGAACTGTTGACAAGAAACTGTCAGCGCAAAGACAATAGCCAGATACTCTATTAGATCATCTGTTTTTGCATGATATAAGTTAACATGAAAGAGAAGTCAAATAGTAATGTTTAGACTGAAAAACACATGCACGCAAACACCCCACACATGTGTGGGTGTGTGTATGTATATATATATATATATATATATATAAATAGAGAGAGAGAGAGAGAGTAACCGATGATGTTTGTACTATAAGCATCTTGGACAATAATGTGCCTAAAATACAGATGTTTCCCAATCCCAGGACCTTCAGATTCATGTTTACCGTTCATGATTTTCAATCTTCTATAACATTTTAAAATCAAATTCGTGGAGCGTGAGACATTCAGTTGGGTATTCATATCTGCTCTGATCAAACGCAGGCCCTCATCATGACAAAAGTCTTCACGCTGCTGAATCTTGCGATACCGGACCTTATTTTTTACCGTGCATATTTTGCTGTGATACTAGTAGTATTTTCGTTTTTGTTATTCATCCTCAGAATTTCTAATTTGTTAGTTCGCAGCCTTAGCTATTTTTAGCCATAGGCAGAGAGAAACAAAATCACAGAGCTAAAAACTGAAAGTAGGGGTCTTTGAATGTTGCAACGATGACAGGAAAAGCAAAGGAGTTGGTTGACATGATGACTATCAGAGCTGTTGCACTCTAAATATGCAAATACTGTGTGTCCTGGAGAGTAGCTAGAAAGGCAGTTATGTTAGGAATTTAGGCGCAAGGCTCAAATGATTTTACATCAAAAGGGAAATGGAGTAAGAGTGATCCTAAAGGACGATTTTGTTAAGAATATCATGAAGGCAAAAATAGTATCAGATCCAGGGGTTAGTCAAAGGCCTAAAATCATAAACATTACGTTTGACGTGATTAGTGGATCCGCCCCTCAGGTGGTATGTCAACTAGAAGCGAACTAGACATTCTGGAAATATCAGTAGAGGCAGGAATATTAAGTGAAGAGGAAAGGTAGAAGCACACAGGTAAACAAGATCTTGTGCAGATGATATAAAAACTGTGAGAGACAGTGGTTGTGGTGTGGTAGCCTGGCAGCGTAGGATGGGATGGGGGTATGTACGATGACTCTGGTGGTGACAAAAAGGAAGAAGACAAAATCAGAGCAGAGAAACATGGCGGAAGCTCAGAAAGGAAGACTGCTTGTGTGGCTTCCAATGAAAAAATGAGACAGGCCAATGGTGGCAGGAGGAGCTTCCAGAAGACTTGACCTCTCCAGCCAAAGTGATCGTCTCTCTGATCACTCAGGCAGGAGAATACTTGGGGTGGTGTGCCTGCTGGTAGGAAAGGAGGGAAGAAAACCAGGAGGCGCAGTAGCGCATACTCAGAAAAATGTTAGCTAAGAAGAAATGGGGCACTGAGAAAACTGAGTCGTGGAAACAAGAGTACATATAGAATGTGGAGGTGATAAAGGCCAGACAAGAGACATGATGACTTATATGCCTGGTTGGAATGTAAAGATAGAGAGAAGGCTTTATATAGGTTGGCCAGGCAGAGAGAAATGGGAAAGATGTGCAGCAGGTTACGGGTGATTAAAGATAAATATGGAAATGTGTTACCTGGTGCCAGTAGTGTGTTGGAATTGTTGAAAAAAATACTTTGAGGGGGAAAGCGGGAACGAAGAAGGAATAGAAGAAGTGAATGACTGGGAAATACCAATGATTAAAAAAGGACTAGTTAGAAAGTCACTGAAGAGGATAAAAAACTGAAAGGTAGTTTGCAAGGTTCGGAAGCATCAAGGTTTTTGACCAACGTGCTCAATAGCATTGCAGATGTTGAAAAAATGCCTGAGGAATGGAGGAAATGTGTGCTGATGCCCATTTTTTAAGAACAATGGGAATGTTCGGAGTTTGGGAACTATAGAAGAATAAAGTTGATGAGCCACACAATGAAGTTTTGGGAAAGAGTAGTGGAGGCCAGACTTGTGATCTGCGCTGAGAGCAAGGAGCAGTAAAGTAAAGGAGAGGAATGAAGACAAAGATTAGCCAAAGTAAGACAGATTACATGTGCATGAATGAGAAGAGTGTGGGGGAGGAGTGAGGCTACAGGGAGAAGCGGTAGTGAGAGTGGAGGACTTGAAATACTTTGGGGTCAACAGTACAGAGCAATGGTGAATGTGCAAAAGAGGTGAAGAAACAGACCCAATCCGATTCTTCACCTCGTCTGTGTCATGTGTCAGGTGGTTTATTTAATAGAGAAGTCTCAGCTAGGATGAGGCTAAACGTTTAAATAAGTGATGAGAACAGCCGTGATGTCCGGATTATGCAGTGGCACTGAAGAAGCTGCTGGAGGCGGAGCTGAAGGTTCCAGGATGGATAGGATTAGAAATGATCTTGTCAGTGGAAGAACCAAGGTTATATGATTTGTAAAAAAAAAAAAAAAATAGCAGACCAGAGATAGTGAGTATATTGGTCGAAAGATGATGAGGAGGATGGAGCTTGCGAGGCAACAAGGTTAAGCAAAGACCCAAGAGAAAATCGATAGATCTAGCAAGAGAGGCCAGTAAATGAGGAGAAACGATAGAGAGGTACGATGTCACACGACTGTGACAAGCGGGATTAGGGCACACCACAGGGCAGTACACGCTCTTATTTGTTGGTATGAAAATTTTAATTATGTAGACCGCAAACAGTAAATAAAAAAATGAAGTCGTAAAAAAATGAATGTCAGTCGCAGCCCAGAGGAAGAACACATGCTGACTGAGGCAAATTTGTTTGTATGGTTGAGATGGTTTAAATGGTCAAAAACTGATCATTACAGTTGTGTGAACCTTTGGAATGGGTGATCCAAATGATTTCAAGTTGTTTGTTTGGTATGCGCCCAATTTTATGAATGCAATTCCTCATTCAGTCCTGGAGGGAAAGTTTGGCTCAAATGTTCACTTCATTTGATTTTAGCGGTCTAAGGTCAGGCTCACTGTGACTGAATAAAATTTCTTTTGGCCAGCTCTAATCAATTCTCTCACTAAACTTGACATAGTTTCCAATAACTATTTTAATAAGATGACATGATAAACATATATTACATGGAATGTTCATAAGGTCCGATTTCAACTTCATTGAGAAATCATGACAGAGTGAAAGAGGCTTGCTCTCGCTAATGTATCGGGAATTCAACTTGTTTTTCACAAGAGTTCAATTTGTGTCTTTAATAATGAAACTAGGATCTGATTCGCATATAATAAAATGATTATAAAGGAGGACAACAGAGGAAGACAACTTTTATTCACCCTAGTGAAGATTGATCTAATCTAATAAACCAAAAATATGGACCAGTGGTGATGCTTTATTGGAAAAAATACAATTACACCATGCTTGAAGAGCTAAATACACACATAATCCAAAAAAGAAGGGTGTAAATAAGGGAATCAATGACTCTTTTATACATTGCCATTGGAGGACAAGTTGTGTAATTGCAAATTCACATTCTTACGTCATGCATTTCCCCCCTCATATTAGAAGCTTTCAGACCTTCAATAACCTGGCTTCCATTCCTCTTGATTATCTTCTTCTATTCAACACATTTAAATAAATATGAATAATATTACCATTTATTCACATAGCCTGTGTAATTAAAGATTCTTTGCAAATGCAACCAACACAAACTTCTCCCATTCAAAGCTGTGGACACCACTCACGAAAAGTTACAAATTTAATTCATGAATGGACCAGTAAATTTCCTGTTTCAATTAGAATCATTATTTAAACGAACATCTTCACCATAATTTCGATATGAACAAGATGATGCCTAAAAAAAATTGATCAACAGCACCTTGCCTTTGAAACACTTCAAACATCTAAAAGCTAAGCTTCCCTAACTTTTTGTAAAATAACAGGATTTTTGTGTTTAAAACAAAAAGGAGGAGAAAAAGAATGTCTGCCTTGATATTCCAAAGTGCCGTGTTGGATTGTAGAATGTTGTTTTATGTGGAGGAAATTTTGTTTTCTCAACTTCTGTGACATCATCAGGTTCATTTTGTTACGCTTCTGCATGGAAGGCCCCAACTTTCCATCAAAACAATGGACGTGTGCCCAGGATATAAAATTGTACCTTAGTGTTTTATAAACAGAGCCATGTGGCTGATATAAAATATAAATGGCAGTCTGTGGTACACACTATTTTGGCAAGCAAAACTGATTAGTCAAGACTCCCTTAATTCTTACTGTTTCTGTCTACGGATTCTCCCCACCGCGAACGAAAGGTTGTTTTTAATAGGGTCCATGCTGGAAAGAGTTGCGTAATTGGTAAAAAGGGAGTTGCTCCTTGACATGTTCCATTAAAGTACACATAAATTGACAGCCCTCACAATTCAGTGAAAGCGAGGGCTGATTAGCAATAACAAGGCCACTTCAGATCTCGAAAACAAATGCAGATAATCACATGAAATACAAATTGTCTTTGTATGTGGCGTCTTCAAGGAAGATTAGACTTTATTATGATTGCGGTTTGATGTAAGAAAAACAAAAGGGACACTATTATAAAGGTTGGGCAGAGCTGTGAACCTAAGAAAGCATTACAATTTTACTCATCCATTACTTAAAATCTGAATGGTCTAACTACGTTCCTGACATCTGGATTTTTATTGGATCTATTTTTAACAAATATTTAGCTCACCTGCAAGGATTTAGGCTTCGAAACCTCCTGGTATCGGGTTTGAGTTGAGCTGTGGACAACATTTCAAAATTGGAAGTCGTTGCTGAAAAGATGTTAGTCAGCTTGATGGCACGATGTTTGTTCTCTTTGTGATGTGCAACACAAAATATAAAACAGGGTGTCATTTGAATTTCTCCTCGATTGTTGTCATCTGTATTGTCTTGATTAAATTGAGTGTCATTTTTTTCCATGTGTGCCTACTTTCACGTCTTGCTTGTTCGCTGTTCTTATCAGTGCCCACCAATCAGATCCGTCAAACGTTCTTGTCTCTTACGTATTCCTACTCGCTTGGTAGAACTTTTCGTTGCCCTGTTTTTTTGCTCTGTTGTATTTTAAAGTTTCATTTGTTACTTTTGTTTACCGTAATAAATACAATTGAAACGTTTTTGAATGCTCCCTTATTGCATGGCGGTCCAAACAGACACGACTCTTAACAGCTTTTGTGATCATTTAAAATGTAAAAAATGGCGCTGCCGGATTTACGACATTTGTGCTGCCATACGGCACCTCGATGTCATAAGTGACGTGAGGCATTGATAATGATGTCTCATGGGGGAAAACAAAAATAAAACAACAGTAAAATGGCTTACATGTGAGAAAACAGCAGTGCAGCATTTAGGATTATTTTGTTTATGATTGCGTCTCGGACCCATTATCACAGAGACAGGTCTCATGTCCGGCATATTGCTCAAGGGAAAAACCCCGACGAATCCAAAAGTTAATCTTAGAAGTACTCACAAGAATGTGTTTGGACAAACTTTTGTAGTAAAGACCAAGTCATTGTCCTGTCATCTACGTTCAAAACTCATCGTGTGTTTTGTTTTTGTGGATAACATTTTATTTCTCGTTTTGTTGGACTTTATTTTGTATTTTTTCTTGTTTTCCTTTTTAGGGAATAAATATTTTCTGAGATTCCTCCTGTTCCTTGGTCTTTCCTCCCTGCACTTATGTCCTCCATCACCATGAAATCCAGTCTATGACACTGAGGGATTGTAATGAATAAACGGTATAGAAAAACAGAAGCAGGCTATGCAGGATACGGCGGGGACAGACAAATAAATTGCAAGTAGTTTTTGGCATTGCATCTTAACAAATATTTTTTCATCATCTTTGATCAGAATTATTACTCAGATGCTTTCCACAGATGCTCATGGCTCATTGGTCCTGGACACTCAATAGTGGCAACCACACAATTTCCAGAAATTTGTCTTTTAAAAGATTTTGGTGCTGCAAAAGCATGAAAAGAAAATAACCAAACAGGTGTGTGGCTGAGTTCAGAAGAATATTGATCAATGGTGGAAAGTCTCAATCATTTAGTTTGAAGTGGTCATATTGTATTTTGTTTTGTTTGTTTCTTTCACAATTTGATACTGGTCTCAGGTGTTTTAAACATGGACATTCATTAAAATATCCCAATTATTTTATTTATGTATTTTTTTTGGAAATAAGCCACTGATTCGCAACAGTGGAGTGAAATTACCGAAGGTTCGCTTACAGCCACATATTCTGAATGTCACGTATCACTCCGAGTGGTGAAGGTCTGTGAGCGTTTGCACGCGTAGCTAATATTGGTTTTTCGTCAGAGTTTGTTCAATTAAACAATTCGGCAGACGTTGTAAAGGAACTGTTTTTTTATAAAGTGTTTGAACTGATGGAACGGTGGCCCGACTGATTAGCACAATGGCCTCACAGTGCTGACGTTGTTAGTTCGATTATGGCTCCGGCCTTCCTGTGTGGAGTTTGCATGTTCTCCCCGTGCCTGCGTGGCTTTCCTCCGGGTACTCCGGTTTCCTCCCACGTTCCAAAAACATGCATGGCAGGTTGATTGGACACTCAAAATTACCCCTATGTATGAGTGTGAGCGCGGATGGTTGTTCGTCTACGTGTGCCATGCGATTGGCTGGCAACCAGTTCAGGGTGTACCCCGCTTACTGCCCGAAGATAGCTGGGATAGGCTCCAGCACCGACCAAGTGAGGAGATGTGGTACAGTTGATGGATGGATGGATGTTTGAACTGACATTTTTAGCCGTTCCAAATTTGATGACAGTAACAAAAAACCTGTTAGTGATCATCTGGCGAATGTTTTTGCAACCTCACATACAGCACTTGCGTTTTTTTTTGCTATATGACACAGTAGGGTGAATGAGAGCTATGTCCCTAAAACTAATATGGCACTGTATTTTTGACCGAGTAAAGATAGCCCGCTCAACAGTTATTTCAGTGCAAGAAACATCCTATCCTTATCTTCTGCTCAGCATGTTTGCTCACTGCTTTTCGCAGAAAATGTAGAGGCTGTCATTGATGAAATTATGCAGTATCAATTGCAAGCACTGGACAGTCCATCCGCTCCATGTTGTTTGTAACTTTTTCTTAGCTCAGGCATTTGGTATCTTGAAATCCCCAAAGTGTATCTGAGCAACACTACACAATAAGTAACAGAGCAGTAGGAACACGGTTTGAAAATTGGAATATGCAACTCCTCATGCATACACAGACACGCAAACAGCCCCCGTCTTATAAACGGACTAAAAGAGAATTTGATATTTTCTCGGACTAACTAAATTTAATTTTCATTACGTCGTCAGACTAGTGATAATAAGAACCCATGTGAGGCTCTGACTCAGTTACAACTCATATGAGCCAAGTATGCAATACTGAGAAATAAATGAATGATCAAATATGGCTTTATCTTTCGTCTGACAGCAGATATTTGGACATGCTGTTTTTAGAAACATATCGACTCACACTGACGAGACCGTTTGGCTTTGGTTGAGGGACATTTTTGTTGCTTTTAATGCTCGCTGTTTTAACTAAAACCATAAACTCACCGAAAGTCTGTCTATCCAAGTCTTGACACTTCTTCTCTTGGGGGCCAGACCTTGTCATCGCTATGAACCCATTATTTAAGGCACACCACTTGGCCGTTTATTCAGAAATTCAAGCTGCTTTGGCAAAAATGAAAAAAAAAAAAAGCTTTTCTCCTTATTGTTTCTGTCTATGTCCTCGGTTGGACCCCGCCGCCCCCACCAATTTTCTTTCTGTATTCGATGATAGATTCTAATCAGTCGTGCATGCAATATTTAGTATTGTTATGATTGGAGATCCTCTCAGGATACTTTCATCAAAGTAGACAATAATATTTTATAGACAAGGAAAGGAAAAGTTCAGGAAGGGGCTCCGTTCAGATGGTTTGCAAACAGAAAGTTATCAGAAAAATCGTAAACAGTAGAACACTTCCAGTACCAACCAACTACAATTCGTGTCTGCCTGTCTGTTATAAGGTGATTGACAACATAAAATGGAAAAGATTCTGAAAAAGTAAGCTGGCCTAGAATGGAAAATAAAATAAAAAAACACTTAAATCACAGATCCCAAGTCTAGGTGAAGGAAATGTTCCATTTGAGAGATCAATGAAAATCTAAAATCATTACAAAATTCTTCATAATCATACGGAAAAGTGTAAGTGACTCAGAGTTACATGGTAATATTTTTTTGAACAGTGTGCTTAGTCTGTTCAAATGTTGTCCATATTACCACCATATACATTGTGCAGCGATTATGCCCGTGTATACCACTATGAAAAAAAATATATTATCAGGTCATTCATGATGGCGTAAAACTGAGTAAATGGGGTGGTATCTTGCGCAATGATACTCATAATCACAGGACTATGGCAATATTGTTGTACAGGATTTTAGTTTTGATGACTACACTGAATAACTGCGAACAGCATCTTAATTTCACATCGTAACTTGTTTGGCTTTGTTAATGTTTGTGCTCTCTTCTTTTCTTCTTCAATGTGAATGAGACAAGTGATGAGCAGCATGCTGAAAGGTAGTGAAAAGCACATTTGACAGTTTTATCGGTTGTTGTTTCCAACAGGAAGGCCGGTCTGATCCTCTCTCAGTTAAATGAACTGTCTCCATGGTGTAAAGGCCTTCTCCAGGAGCCCAAGATTGGCCTTCGCAGGATGTCTCTCAAGTTCCTTTCCTGTCGCTACACTGACACCAAGGCCTTTGGAATGAATTGGGCAGATATGGGCCAGGATGTACACAAGGCATGTGATGAGCAGATGCTCACGGTTATGTATAATGACTACGGTGAGCCCAAGGAGATCTAAAAGTATAGAACCCAACCCAGATTATAAAGTTTAACGAGATCAAACAAAAGGCAGTTTTACATTTAAGTGTGCACATTTAAAACATCAGAGTAAGCCTGTTTCATTGGCGTATTGCTAACTCTTGGGTGACTCTTCATCACAATCAAATTAGAGTTCAAATTAGTGTCCAGGAATCTTTGTTCTTATGTCACTTCACCAACTGGAGCCTTGCAGCTTGATTGCTCGTCACTGTTTTTTTTTTTGTTTTTTTAAATATGTAAAGATGTTGTGTGTGCTACCGTCATCATCATCATCTCCATGGTCCCGTGAACCTTGCCTGGTCTCATTTATTTGTTTTTAATTAAGGAAATGGGACAACTGTTCCTTTGAGCACATCTGCTCTTAAGGCCTCTGCACATCAATACGTTGTGGCCAACTCTCTCGTTAGCCTTGTAATCAGCACGTTAGACTGGAAAATGACGGAAGCACACACAGCAAAAGCCGACAAAGGCCCAACTACTCCGGACCTTGTGCGCATGCATGAGTCGTAGTACCCCTCCATGCCATTGGAGGCGATAATCAATGCGTAGCATTTGACGGTGATGTCCAATAACGGTGATCTTACGTGAATGACAGTGATTGCTTAGTCTTCGTGCTCTTCTGTCCCGCCAGCCAAAGTTCATTTAGTTGTTGAGAAATAGCTTCAATTTTCACAGTTTTTCTGGTTTTGTCGCTTCCTGTTCTTGTCCAGTGCACTGATTCGCTAGCTAACAGCCAATCACAGTGCTCATTTAACTCAACAGTCCAACCCGATTATACATCTTGAAACGGCCCCCCCAGATGCCTCAACAACGACTCTGACTTGACGATGTTCCGCCCTACACCAAACAGACGATTTGTACTGACTTTCCGACGACCGGATTGGTGTGTTAAGGCCTTTAAAGTAGTTGTGTGTATTTTTTAAATTTTCAGTTACTCTTTAATTCTCACTCTAGAGTGTAACATAAAGTATAGCATAAATAAATGTTGGTGTTTTCTGTGTCTGAAATAATGGCATTTTCAATTTCATTATAATTTCAAAGTCCCATGCCACACTTTTTCTTAATAACCTTTGATATCCTTTTATCAGGATCATAAGATCATTTGGGTTGAAATTTTCTTTCTCTTTTTCAAGCAATATCAAACTATTCTATCCCAGGCATCTGGAACAATTATATTTCTCATTTTTATTCACTATGTAAATAAGCTTTGCTATACCTGGGTCACTGTACTTTTAATATGGAAAACATCTTTCCTCTCATTGGTTGTTGGTGACATCTTGATGTCTTGAGGTGGCCGTGTAGAGTTTTACTTCTTATTGTGAAGGAGAATTTACCAAATGTTGGCGACTCTCAACCGCACATTGAGCAATTTGATATACTGTATGATAAGCTTGAATGAGGAGCCTGTATACGCTTTGGACGCTGCTCATACAGTGTTACTGCATTTAATCCCAATTAATAAATCAGAAAATGTTGGAGTGCCAAATAAGGAAGAAGCGGGTTGCTACAGAATGATGATCTTTGTGTAAATGAAAAGAGGGTCTCGGCGATTGTGGCTCAGGCAGCTCCCATTCACTTGAATGTATCGAGTACAAAACATAGATGGCCTGCATTTTGCTGACAATAATGGCAAGCTTCGTCATCCTTAGGTACTTTCTAAATTATAAATATTAAGTATTGATGTCAAACATAGTGTACTGTATGCTTACTGTATTTGTATAGCTTGCCGGTAACTGCCTGCGTCTCGCTCCCTTAAAAACACAAAAATATATTTTTAGCACGGGTGAAAGCTTATGTCGATGATCCTCCACAAAATGTGCTCAAATACGGCATTCTGAAATGCTTAGAAATTGCTCCCAAAATAAATTGAAGCCATTCATTTCTCAACTCTTCTGAGGTTGGCTGACGATGCAAAGTTTTAGCTTTGCATAAGACGCAGGTGCGTAAGTCATTCAGATATTTTTCGTGTATCAACCACAACTCTCAACTATTCCAAAATCTTTGCCCTACTGTATGTAATGTGTAGTGGAAAAAATGGATTTTGATGGCATGGGACCCATGATTTTCATTCATCATTGCTTGTTACTTATATGATTTTTTGTCTGCTTTCAATGAGTGATTTATGAAGAAAAGATCTCATTGAAATGTTTTTAATCTTCTGAATTGTTTACACCTGTGTGTGTGTAAGTGTATTCTTTTGTAATTTGCAAGCAGGCCTCGTTCCACACATGGGAGAGGATAAGTTCAAATAAAAGGATGGCCACAATTTCCTTAATAAAATCTTTAGTTACCTCAAGCGTAGAATAAATGACAAACAGATTGGAGTAAATCCTATAATTGAGAAATTACTCCGCCCTCATAAATGGAACTATTGCAACAATGAGGGAAAAAAAGATATCAAGCGCGGAAAAGCTTTAGTTAGATATAGATGAATGAGTCGGGCACACACGTAATGAAACTGTTGAAAAAAAGCACTTAACAAAAGTTTGTCACATTGTGCATTAGTCTTCATAAGCAAAACATACTACTTTTATTTTCCTACATGCAACATTTAAATATTAGTCCTTTCCTATGCATGCAATGTGTCTGTCTGGCCGTTGACGTACGCCCAGCAAAGGCACTCACCACAAAACACAAGAAAGCCTGCGAAAAGTTAAAGCTATAATTTTACTGGACCAGGGCTGCCAAAGTGGTCTGTTCTCAGCAGGCTCCACTCCACACTGTCAACAATTAATAATAATTGGGGCTCTGACAGTTGTTGGCGGTCTGGTGGCTGTAAAGTCGAGTCAAGTCAACAAATCACTCCAAGAGCCAAACCATTTACTTGTGCTCTCATCCGAGAAATTAACTTCGTATTTTGACATTAACCTCGACGTCGGACACAGGACATCAAAGGAATCATCACATAGCACCAGAAATCGGAGGTGGTTTGTTGCTTCAACAGAAAATGTTAGTCAGCATGTGGATGCAGGTTATATAGATGGAATGATAATTTGCTGTGGTGAGACAAAAAAATGATCCGCTGTGTTTGTCGCTTGAGCAATGTACAGTTCATAGCACTCAAGTAGAATTTTAGAGCCAAGCTGCTGAATGTAGAATTTATGGTTGGTCATTTTGAATGATGTTGTAACAGAAGTCTACGAGCATACTTACAATACTTACCTGAACGTATTTTTTCATGTTTTATGTTCATGTGACTACAACTCATTACTGTAAATGTGCTAATTCATTCATTTGTTTTATTGAAATGTCTATTCTATTATTGAACTTTGATTATTCTTGTGTAAACTTTGCAAAATTATATTTAACGAGATTGTCCAAGTGTTTTATTTAATGTTATGGGGTTGTTTTTTGTTGTTTTTTTTAACTGTGGCCTAACAAATTTCTTGTTACTAAAATGAATGCTAAATATTTGTGGAGGCATCAGAGTGTTTTACAAATAACATCACATGGCAGCAACATACAGTGTTTCCCTTCTGTATATAAATATTTGCACAACAGGTGTTTTGCACAACAAATAGCGTGCGCTTCTCAAGATAGCTGATGACCTGTTTTGTGCTATTTGCTGTGTAGCTCAGTCTTAGTAGATCTAGTGTGAAATGCAGACCTGTTTGATTTGTTATATTTGAAGAAAATCAAATAGTGATTGAAATTGTACGAAACTCTCAGGAATTGGCTGATCAAATGACTTTCCAACATTGTGTTGCTCCAAAGGGAAAATGACATGGGACTGAGAGAGAAAAGTGCAAGAAAATTGGCCTACTAGTACCTGCATGATTCTGTCATTAAATGTGGCTGTCATCAAGTCATCATTTTCACTTTGCTACTTCAAGAATAAAGACATGAAATGTGGCTGCAGGAATTGATTTGTGGTTTCCATAGACGGGCGCTTTGCCCTATTTTGCCGGTCCGTTTTCCGTCCCCAACCTGGGAACATAGTTATTGTCCATTTTATCATTCATATAATAATCATCCTGCGTCCTCGTCCGTCCTCGTCCTTTAAAAGCATTTCTGTCCTGGGATTTAATCTCATCCCATCCACTCTAAAAAAATAATAAATAAATAAATGAAAATAAAAGAGACTAACGACAGAAGTTTCATAATTCATAAATATTACTTAAAACTCAGTTGCCTAATTTCTTATTTGCATCCACGTTCTGTAATTTCCGGACTACTATAAAACACCCTTGATTAAAAAGACAATAAATTTAGCTGTAAAAACTGATTTGTACTTACCTTAGCCACTAAGGATGAATAGCTGCGGGTCTTCACACTATCATAATGGGTATTCTCTACATTGCACCACTCACAAGGCAGTGAAGGACAATTGCATTTTATTTCTGGAAGCAGGAGAACAGACTTACAGTTATTCATTTATAATGATGAGGTGTATGGAAGTCATTTGTTAACACCACATCGTGGATGCGGTTAAAACTAAAATGATTACACAACAACAAGCTGAATAGCATATTAGCAAATAATGAAACAATAAAATAAAGATTGAAGAAATTATAAATGACACAAAACATGCGCTTTAAATGCTATTTATACTCCTTGCGCTGGAAGCGCAAGTCAAGTCAAGTCAATTTTATTTGTATAGCCCTTAATCACAGACAGTCTCAAAGGGCTTTACATAACCACAATCGACATCCCCGATCTTAACCCCCAGGAGGGCAAGGAAAAACTCAAAAACCTCATTAGGGGAAAAGTGAGAAACCTTGAGAAGGGACCACAGATGGGGGAATCCCCCTTCCAGGATGACCAGGCTACAATGGATGCCAACTGGGCAACATTTGACACATACAAGGATGCTATACAATAATAGATGAGATAATGTGAGAGTTAATTGAATGAAGTGCTGCAGGAAGATGACTTCAGTGGAGTGGGTCCTCATCCAGGGCTGTAATATCCATGGCAGCATATTCGAGGATGAGCCTTCGATCTTGTACCGGTCAGTTGGTGTAAATTCAGAACAGCCACTTCCAAGTGAATCACCATCACCTAATTCCCAAGTCGGGGAATTGGGAAGAGAAAAGAAAGAACAGAAATAGCAAACAGGCCAACAAGTAGTTCAATGAAGTGCTGAAATATAAGGAAATCAGAAGAGGCGCTGCATGAAGACGACTTCGGCAGAGCAGGTCCCTTCCCGGTTCGTCAGTGCCGTAATCGTCAAAGCATGTCCCCATCACCTAATTCCCAAGCAGGGGCACAGGGGGCAGAAAAGAGAAGAACCGGCAGTAAACAGGCCAACAAATAATTGAATTAGATGCTAAAGTATATAAATGAATTTATCAAATGTCGCGCTGCCGGAACACAACATCACTGGAACAGGTGCATGCCCAGTTGGTCAATGCTAACTTCCTAGTGGGTCACCGTCACCTAATCCCCCAGCCGGGGGAAAAGGGGGCAGAAAAGAGGAAAAAAATAAAATAAAGCGGCAGTAAACAGGCCAACAAATAGTTCAGCTAAATGCACAAGAGTATAAATGCATCTTTAATAGTGTTTTGAACATTTCTACTGAGGGGGCGCCTCTAATACCTGAGGGTAGTGCATTCCAAAGCATTGGTGCCCAAATAGAGAACGCTCTAGAACCTGCGGACTTCTTTTTGGCTCGCGGGATCACTAAAAGACCAGCATTTTGTGAGCGAAGGTTTCGGGACGGAACATATGGTACCACGAGGTCAACGAGATAGGAAGGTGCTAAGCCGTGCAATATTTTAAAGGTAAGTAGCAGAACTTTAAAATCACATCTCAAGTGGACCGGAAGCCAATGCAAATTGGCTAATATCGGGGTAATATGATCAAACTTTCTCGTCCTAGTCAAGAGTTTAGCTGCTGCATTTTGAACTAACTGTAGACTTTTAATACTAGACATGGGGAGACCCGAGAGCAAAACGTTACAATAGTCGAGGCGAGACGTAACAAACGCATGGATTAAGATTTCTGCGTCACACGTTGATAGAATTGGGCTAATTTTAGCAATGTTACGCAGATGAAAAAACGCAGTTCGAGTAATATTTTTAATGTGCATTTGAAATGACATAGTTGCGTCAAATATAACACCGAGATTTTTTGTTGAATCCTTTTGGGCAATATTACATTTATCGATACTCAGAGTGGTGTCTTTGAAAAGGTACAGATGACGAGCTGGTCCAATGATGAGCATCTCGGTTTTATCTGAGTTAAGACGCAAAAAATTGAAAGACATCCATTGTTTAATTTCGGCAAGGCATGCCTCTAATTTATAGCAATCACGCGGAATCGTTATATCCAACGGAATGTATAACTGCGTGTCATCAGCATAACAGTGAAAACTAATGTTATATTTCCGCATATTCCGCATTGTACTGGAAACTTTCTCAGACTTGTCACAAGTGGCAAATTCTCAGATGACCTCACTGTAAAATTAAACGCAACTTAAGATGCTTAATTTGGCTTTCAATTGCTTCTTCACACAGCCAAGCGTATCACTTCCGTGAATTTGGCCATTTCCGAGTCTCTCTCACTCTCTCTCTCTCGTTAGGGACGATTACAGGTACGGACAAAAACATGCTTCTGTCCTTGCTTAGTCCATCCTTTTTAAAAAGAAGAACTTACCATCCTCCAATTTCCAAAATGGGTGTCCGTCTACAGATTTTTGTTTTTATTTTGCAAAGACTCGATTGAGAAGAAGCTGTGCAATCTTAAATGATGGGTATGCTTGGCAATGAATGCGCACGCGTATTTTGTGGTCACATATATGATCACTCATTGAAGCCTCAGTGGCAAATGTACTAGTACAATTACGCGCACAAACAAAAACGTTGTGGTCGCGGTCCACTTGGAGGCATACTAGCACTTTCTTCCCGCTGCTACTGACACCAGTTTCTTCGAGGAAACGCTGCAGAAGCTATAACCTGGCTCTGTCAATTTGTTGCACCATTTGAAGAAAGACCTTCCATCGCCCCTGTTACACTGAGCCATGCCCAACCCCATTTTGTCACGCATTTTTCCAGTAAATATTGGTGATGAAGATTTTTCGTACCAACTTTGAAGATGTGCGGGTCATAAATCTGGATTTTTTTTGTACCTTTGCAGCAGTCCCACTTTGTAATACTTTCCCGCTCTTAACTTGTTGTTAACTAGGTTTTTACTAGGCTGCTGCTACGGGTCAAATTAACAACTTTGGCACTTCTCTTACCTGCCTTGTGCTTCCACCTGTCCTTTGGTGATAGGTATGAGGTTAACTCTGTGCTACTGCACTTCTCATAGACAACAGAACTAGTCAGTGCAGTCGATTCGGCTGCCCCCCCTTCAATCATCGCTTGTCTGGTGGTGGTGGTTGTCTGACTGGACCGCATGTTCCTTGGAGGACCAAGCTAAGAACTATGGGAAATCCGTTTGTTCCATTGCAACTGAATTATTGAATGCGCTCCCAGCCCACCTAAGTGCACCTTAGTCAGCTGACTCATTTAAGCGAGTGTAGAAAACCCACTTTTTTAGCAAAGCTTTCTCGTAGCTGTACTGGGTTATATGCCTTCATGCTTTTTAAACGCCATTTCTTTTTTATTTATTTATGATGATTAATGATGTACCTTCTTTTGTAGCACTTTGAAATTATCGCCAATGTAAAGTGCATTATAAATTAAATCTATTATTATTATGTAATTGAAGAATATACCAATATTTTGAAATTTGATAAGCAGAAGGTGTATAGTAAATGGACGGTATACAGATGTCAAAATAGTAATTCTAAGAGATGCAAATGTTTTTAGTTTTTTTCTATAAGTCAGTGAACAAAAGTAAAACCACTGAAAATGATAAATATAGTTTCTCTTTATTCAATACAGAGTATGAAGTACTGTAAAATACTGAACATGGTTACACTTATCCTCAAGTTTGGATAAAATATTTGGATAGGTTCATTGAATTTTTCTTGAAAGGCATGTTTCTTGTAATAATTGATACAATGGGTGGGTGGACGTATTGCACCGATACCTTGTATTCAACTGTACGGTTCATTTTTCCAACACCAATTGTCACACAGAGAACCCAAAATGTTTTTAAGCAGTTATTTTATATGGTACAATCAACATTTGCTTAATGCTCGACTTTACAGTCACATTTGTACAATAATAGAAGCCTGTCAAAATGATTTGTTAACATTAACTTTGAAGAAATAAAATGCATTATTACTGATACCGCTGACTATCTTTTGACCAAAAAACGTCAGCTCGTAGATACAGATACGATACTTGAGACTTGAAGTGTTTTTATCAATACGTGTTAGTCATAAAGACATTTACATTTCTAAAGTTAATAGAAAAAAAAACAAGTCCTAGGTTGAGCTACAACCATTCTGATCATTTTTGATCATTGGATGATAGATAATAGAAGCACCAAACCTCATTTGTATTCTGTGAATTGCTTCACTACATAGTTATACTACACCATTTTGAGTTCTCTCATACCATTAAACTCATTACGCATTAAAATACAATCTGTTTGTGTAATATCTTCCTCATAAATACCAATGCTCTAATTAACAATAGCAATGGTACCGAACCAATCCAATTGACCCTTTTCAAAAGAATGTCTTTGCCTTCAAAACATACTGTATATGTGCATGATATGGTATTATGTTTTGGGGGAGTTGTTGTGTATATTATCTACTGCTTGACTTATGTTACACTGCTTCACTTTCTTGCACTCATCTATTTTATGGGATTCCTCCTCCCCCCTTCGGGTCTTTGGCTTTGAGCTGATTCTCCTTGGCATCCGGATCGCGGCAAGTGCACTCATCCTGATTGCAGTCTGCCCCAAACTGAATGACCTGTCAAAAAACAAGCATCGTTTTCAGGACTACAACAAATAAGCACAGTTACAGTTTTGGTGTTTAAAAATACATAGAATGTGGCTCATCACATCAGAATGGTGACTACTGCTGGATAAAAATGATAAAAGGCACCTCATCTATAGACAGTATAATTGCTATTATGGCAAGCACGGACAACTGGGGGCCCATTTGCCAACTGCGAACCGCAGGCTCACTTGCGCGAGTGACAGAGAAAACTTGAAAAGCGAGATAAGCTTAGCCACTCCCCACAGCTATCAAATAAGAATAAATGTAGTTGCAGGCAGCGGTCTGGTCATATATTCTGTTTGACAATGTTTGCCAGCCATGCCCTACAGCGTGATAGTTGGATACAATGGTCCTGGTGCATCGGATTTCCCTGGTCCACACCAATTCAAATTCAGTTCACTCAAGTTCACTCTTTGCGGACAAATGGCAGTTATTATTAACTGAGTCTCTTCAAATTCCTATAGCATTTTAGCGCCACGTCACCAGAAAGGTCAATATATATATATCATATACATATCAGTGGCAGGCCGTGCATTTCCCACCTATGCATTACAATACAATACAACTTCATTTATATTGCGTATTTTCACAACAGCTGGAGCTGAGACAAAGCGCATTCCATATGGTGAAATATAAATTAGCGGGAAATTAGAAATCATGTTATCAATGTTGAGGAGAAGCAAACATTTTGTTAAGTCCAAAACAAAAACACAGAAAGAAAAAGAATGCATTTATAAGGCAAAATAACAGAAACAACAAAAAAACACACACACACACAAGTCAGTAAGTTTGGTATTGGTCAGCACAAAAGACAGAAAGTTATTAATTTATTTATTTTTTTAAACCATCAAAAGTCTGACAGAAGATTTCACTCGCTCGCTATTGATTTTTTTTTTTTAAATAACGATTACCCCAAGATGGAATGCTTATATTTATTGAATTTAATTGCTATACACGTTGGTCTAATAAATTCAGTTCTGTTAATAATTACCAGTATGTCATCAACATCAGCCTCAACTGTCGTGTATAGATATGTATAGATATAGTATATATAAGTATAGATATGGATGGCTGGACAGCAAACTTATATCTATGGAAAGTAGGTTTTACGTTACAGTAGAACTGTCCAGGATGGCCGAGTGGTCTAAGGCGCCGCGTTCAGGACCCAGTCTCCCCAGGAGGCCTGGGTTTGAATCTCGAATTTCCCCATTGTGGGACTAATAAAGGCAATTTTATTTTATTTATATTTTAAGCGTCACAAAGCATTGTAAGCAGCTCTGGATAATGTGTCGGGTCTCTCAATTTTGATTAACCAAAAAGTAGTACTGAGAAAGAAGAGGATGGAAATAAAGCACTAGGTGTCAATTGGTTGAACCCGGCCTTTGAGCAATAAAGCATAAAAGAAACCTTGGGAGTCTCCAGAGAGCAGGAAAGAGGAACACATCGTCGTTGGAGGAGGTGAACTGATGAACACATGTTAAGAATCAACAACAAGAGCTGCCAGCTCTGTCTCGGAAGCGAGCCACCACCACGGGTTGTAAAACAAACTCTTATGCCGCGCGAAGATGTCTGCAGCAAGACATGTAAACATTTGCTCTGGAGAGAGGGAGCGAGAGGAAGTCTATGAGAGGAAGAAGAGGTAGAATGGAAAGAAATGACAGCAAGGTGAGGCAAGACGAGGAGTAAACTTGGAGGACTTTACGGGTGATCGTTTTCAGTTTTGGATTCAAACAGGGTTGATAGCATTTCACTGAGGTAACTGAAGCAGTTTGACTTCAGATGGTCCTGTTATGATTATTGTTTTTGTTTTTTATTACACCCAATGAAGTAGCAGCATTGACTACAATACAAGTCAGTGATGGTCCAGTCAGACTGTAGAATAAAGCAGGAATGGCCAGACAGCCCAGTAACAGCGAAGGGAAACAAGACATGCCAACGGATTTGACAGAACCACAAATGAGAAGAAGAAGCAAGATAATTAACCCCAAATCCGTTAAATAGTGATGGACATTATGGCTCTTTTTGAACAGTTCTTGAGGCTCGGAATACTAAAATGGCAGCTCTTTTTTTTTTGTGTTTCTTCAATTAACATATTAACAAATTATGTGGATGCATAGATAAATAAACAAACTGTAATCCAAACACAAGGCCCCATATTTTTGTTATACAATCCTTGGCAATATAATCACCACTCTCTGAGGATGTTCATTTAGCTGTTTAATTGTGAAAGAAAATAAATAAATAAATACAATTTTAATCACACACATGAGACAAAGTTAAAGCCATTTCAAATGGCAATTTTCTATTAATAATGGAAGGAAAAAAAACTCGTTCAGATCAAGCTGAGGAAGAAAATATCACAAAATTCTGAGGAAAATTATAGAGTGTAACATGAATTTGATGTGGAATACATAGCTGCATTAAAACAATCGGGTTATTTATTTATTTATTTCCATTTTGAAACAAATCACATGGTTGCATTCTCACAAGGAAGTGTGTGCGTGTAATACTAATTGTTGTTTGTTGGAATAAATTAAGAGAATTCCACATGTAAGTTGAAGGTAATGACAACAGCTCCACTTTCCAACGTGCTGGGACTATCATGACAGGATGCTTTCATTCACTTCCTGAGCACAACCCTGACTTGCTTTGCTGCTATTATCCTGTAGCCAAATGAACCACCGACCTTTCAACACCTCAATGCTCCTTTCCTGCTGACTTTTTCCACAGTGAAATAGAGCTAGTGGCAGTCTTCCTGTGGCCCAATTATTGTGCTGGCATCTACAGACTCATAATTATTATTTTTGATTTCTCCAATGAGCAAGGTTTTAAAGTAAAACAAAGTAAAAGTCCATCTTAGTCCATCTACGCAGTGACTCTCCTCTAATTTTGGCTGCCAAGTGAGCAGAGGTCAACTGGCACGTTACTGAACACAGTTTAGTTTCCTCTTCTCACTCTATCAAGTCAAGAGAATTACTTACATCAGTTTATATCTTAATTTGAGTTGTTCTCTCTTTTTTTATCATGCAACATGGGGTTTAAAATGCAATGAATGTTTAATTTGAACAAATGTACCATGCCAAAATCCACCTAATTGAACCATACTAGAACAAAGGAGGTTTGTCAAGCTTGTGCATGGTACGTGGCATTAACATTAATCAGACAAATCAGACCTCAGGGGTAAAGCATGCTCAAGCATGGCACATATTTCCTGTTTTGAGTGTCACTCATTCACAATGTTTCATAAAAATAAGTTGTGTCATTTTTGTTTAGTGCTATTATCCAACAAACAAAAGCAACAATACTGATTGTGATCAAAACATTACTGATTGCCTTTGTAGAGGCCGATAATGGAGCTATTCTGAAATTGCTAATATTTAACCACAGATTTGCACAGATAAACAAGATCTTGTCAAACTTGAATTGATGGTACCCGAACGCAGTGAGCAGTAACTTGATATTTCTGCAGTAGCTTGGTAGCAGAGTAGCAGAGGTGACAAAGTGTGAGGTGGTGAAAACCTGCTTATTTACCATTTGAGCTGAAAACTCGAAAGTCGAGAGACTCAATAGGTGCAGTCTTTAACAGGAGAGAGGGGAAAGTAGTGGAGCTCTCTATTTGTTTGCTTTCTGGATGTCTGCTGCCCACCAGCACAACACTGATGCCAGAGACAAATTTCGACTATAACTATAAACAGGAAGAATCTGTCTTTTAATCCAGCTTGAGTCTGTCTGCGCCAACTCCATTACAAAATGAATGCCATTAAACCAATCACTTGCTGTATAAACTATTAATTTTACATTTTTGTGACAAATATTGTGCATTTGGATTAATACAAAACTCAATTCAATTTAGCATGGCAGACGGAATGAATAGAATATGAATCTTGTATTACCTTTCTGGAGGATAGTGTAGAAGGACAGCAATCACCTCCGTCATATTGGCAATAGGCTCGATTGTTGAGGGTGTCGCACCAGCCATCCCCGCCAAAAGGCTGTACACAATTTATGAACATTTATTATGATTGGAGAATCAAGCTATATATGTTGATTCCACACATGGTTTTGTAGAGTGATGGAAAGTAATACGTCCCAGCTTTTCACTCAAATTGAAATAATTCGACATTGTGACGGGCCCACCGATTGGGGAAGCCAAGTAACATTTTTAACAATTTTTCATTGACAGGAATGTCCACACAAGTCACATTTGAACACTAGATATTTTTAAAGTATCCTCTCATAGTGAGGCACAGACACACTGGTTTTAACATGGTGCGAAAGTAAATGTGAATCAGTAGACTCGGCCCTCAGCGATGGCACCAATCTGAAATGCACAAGATCTTTAGTCAGCCTGGGTGACATTGGAACTAGATTAGAATGGCATAACTTGCTTAACTTGTCTGTAAGGGCATTTAAGTGAAATACTGTGTGTTCAGATTTTTGTATTTTATTCCTTCACAGTATGTCTTGGGATAGTTTCGAATCGGACCAAGAATTTTGTCATGATAAGTCTGTTTTAGACTCGAGATAATATTGCGCCTACGCAGGGCTCCAGACTGCCCCTTTTGCCACAAAAATATTAGACAGTGCAAGTAAATTTATAGCCCACCCACACAAGTATGACAAGTAAAATCAATTGATTTTTTATGTTTGTTTGTTTGGTTCTAAGGAAATATTTTTTGCTGTTTGCTTCGGCTAGCCCAATCGTAACTTGATTCATACCGCCGGCAGCTGGCCCGCGGAATGGAACGAAAAGGGAAAGTGATGCGAAGTGACACTTTGCCGCCAGATTGTTCAAACCATTAATACCATTCAGATTTTTAGGTCAAATCAGATTTGTTGGTGTTATTGTTCACGTTACATTTTTATTGTTAAACGTCGAATACATGCGAACTGGCCAGTCAGAAGAGAATGAGGTTGCTCTGCACAAAATTCAATACGTATCGTCGTATCCGACCTTAGGTATTGGGATTGGTCCAGGCGAACAAATTCCATTCTACTGCAAGTTCTTTTGTCAATACCCATAAACATGCCCTGTGTGAGAATTTTGCTGGTAATACTCCGAGGTGTAAATATTTACTTTACAATTTTAGTTCATGTGTACCACATATAATAGGGTTAATGTTGTGCCAAAACGTGCATGAAAAAATGTGAATTTAAAACTTAATTTAAAATGTTGCGTAATGTATACATACGTTGCAAGTCAATATACCTTGAGACAAAAATTTGGATATAAATACCAAAGAACTTTATAATGTAGTCATTACTTTTGGTCTCTCACATGTAAAAAGTCGAACACATTCTCAAGGTCACATTTTTTATCTCATTATCTCGAAAGGTGTTGACATTTCAATTGTTGATGTTTAAGATCTGGCTCTTTCAGATCATGTCTGTGTGTTCTTTGAACTGCAAATAATGCCAAACGCTCAGACAACCAATGTGCCAGTTAAGAAAAAAAAAGACGTAAATTCGGAGACAAGCAACATGTTCATGAAAATTATGGCTGTTTCAACATCTGTGAATGCAGAGATTGTTGATGAACTTCTGGATAGATCCACCTGGAAATTCTCAAATGTCCTGCATGTTGTCGCTCCAATTAAAACTAAGACGATTTCATGTCAACCTAAAACAGCTTGCAGGTGCACTATGAGCGTAATGAGTTTGAAATCAAAGTGCAGGAAAGCGGAGTGCAAGTGGAGATAAAACTACACTCCACGTTCATTTTGGCCAATAGAGACAACGTCTTCGTTATTTTAACAAAGAGCTAGTAGAAGACAGACAACAGCATGTTTCTGCAATCTGTAAGAATATATACAATACACACACACTATTTGCTGTGGCCGACAAACTCCCAAATCCCCCCAAATTAAATAGCACCAGAACTTCTCTGAACAGATAAGTGCGATGAATTTGCCTGCTACTTTAGTGAAAAAAAAAACAATCATCAACTCAAACATTGTCACAAACCGTGCAAAATTACAAAATGACGCATAACTTAAAATCACTCAGGAATAATTCAATTGCCATGACAGACTTTGATACAGTGGATCAGAAAACAATAACCGATTTGATTTAGCATTTGAACCCATCAACTAGCTGTCTTGACTCAATGCCACATGACTTTTTCAAAACTATCGTGATATCTGTTCTGAGTTACAGCAAATAATAAACGGCTCACTTCAGTCAGGCAAGTTTCCTAAACCCCTGAAAGTAGCCGCCGCTGTCAATGCCCTCCTAAAAAAGACCTTCCCTTCTTATCCAAGATTGTCAAGAAATTGCTTTTTAATCAACTGAGCAAGTTGTTGAACTCAAGCGAACTGTTTGATAAATTTCAATCAGGTGTCCGACAGGCAGGAATTGAAACCTGCACCTCTGTACAGTGAGGTTATTGTGCCAGTCGTCCACCGTGCCGCCCGCTGCCATATCGTAAGATCTAATTATCAACTTTCTAGTATTTATATTGGGGCATATTCTCCTTAAGCTAACTTAAGTCAGAAAAAGCGCACTAGCTATGCACTTAATTGGCTGCACTGATTCTCCCATGTGTCACTTACACACCTTCATGAAATGTACACACTGAGTGGAGCAACTTCTAAAGGAATTATCTGGCGGCGATGGCCCATTTTTCACTAACATATTTATTGATCAGGATTATTTTTTTTTTTTTAGCTGAGGCGGACAGACAAAATTTCAAATGGAAAAGACGAACGTAGATGGAGGATTATTAATCTTATGAATATGGACAGAGAGGTCATGACGGAGTTGTGGCCAAAATGGGGTAAAGTGGATAAGATTGTCTTAGTCTGTTTATTTTTTTCAGCAGGTAAAAGGCTCTCGTACAAAAGTATGATATTTAAAACTAATACATTGTTTTGTGTATTTTGGGTTACTTTGGGGTAAAGTCAAAATGTGCTTTAGGGTATACTTACTGCAGCAAATGTTAAAACTGATCAAGTTGGGCCTAATGTGTGTGTTATGTGACTGAAAAACATCAAAGCCATAGCAAAAATAATGCCGAGATAGTAAGGTTGTTTATAAAGGCTGGTTGTAGCCAGCTATTAGTTACACAGTGGCTCATGACTCGGATGACATTTACTCTAATTGTCAATGATCAACAGTTTTTAAAAAGGAAAGCAAAATATGAGAAACACATGTGTTCAGTAATAATTTGCGTTGTTATGGAAGACCCGGTTTTCGGGAAATGTTTTGCATCACAACAGTCACAGAAGAATTAAAGAGGAAAATGTTTGCCGGCAGTTAAGGAGAATGTGTTTCATCCATAGTTTGTGTTCCAAAGGTAGTTCCAGGATTTTCTGAACCAAACAAACGATAGTCAAACAAAAACAAGGAAAAAAGAGGGCCATATATTGAATGATAAATGAGAAACGGCAATGGAATAGTGTTTTAGTCTCCAGTGATTATCACATCATTTAATGTTGTGACACAAAAAAAAGGGTTTTAACAGTAATGTTTTCGATATTTGGAATCCCAATTTAATCAGGTTGACCTTTACTAGAATGAGCAAGAATATTTCCTCTTCACTCTACTTTTGTGGAACCTGAAATTGTGCAATTTAGAATACTGCTGTGGCAATTCCAAATGTTGAAAAAGATGTGTGATTCAAACTACTTTTCTATTATGTCATCATCATTCATTAAACTTAAAAAATGACAGTTAACATCTGTTTATCAATTATTATTAAAATAAGTTAAGTGTATTCATCATTAAAGTTCACATTTGATAGTTACATTGTTCTCTTGTGTGACATCTAAGAATGTTGAAATTTCTAACTAAAATATTATCTGTGTGAAGCTATAAATATTTTTGTATTTCTTGGCCAGACACAATGTCAGTCACGATTGAAAAAGACATTCACCCATTTAACGGTCTCAAAAACCTGGGTGACATTGATGCCTGTGGTGTTGGCCTTCACATTACGCATGGTTTAATGGACAGGAACGGAATGTTGGGGGAAACACGCAATACTCAGACTCAGCTCTTTTCAATCTTACCTCACATGACTGAATGCAATGAATGTTTTCAGGGGCTGGGTACCACTTCATCATTCCTGTGCAAACAATTGTCTGAAAATCAAAGCACAAAATAAGGAAAGTTGAGCAATCCTGAATCAACAAATATAATGGTAAAAGAGTTTGCCAAGTGAAAGGTAAAAACAATTACTTTTCACAGCCTCAAAATTGATTTATTTGCATCAAAATGGGAGTGCTTCAATACCCCTCCCAAAATGGGAGCCTACATGTCAATGCTAAAGGGTGAAAATACTATTTTCTATAGGGCCGCTTTTGGTCAGTGAGCCTTACAAAATTGCAATCGCCTCTAAATTGTTGAAATTCTGACCAGCAAAGTCACAGAGAGGCCAGAGAAGCTCATTTGTCTCATTTTGCAATTGTTTCAACTTATCAACCTGTGACCTTCAGCATTTGCTGATGTGTCTCAGTGTGTGGCGGTGTGAAGCTGAATTAGCACACTCAAAAAAGGTGAATTGAGCCCTTCTCACCCAAGGCTCTGAAGACTCGCTTTTCTCATTTCTCATTTTTGGTTGCGTAATCCAAAACTGGTCTTAGTTTTTCTCTATCATGCCAAGTTTTGAGCTAAAGGATCTCTGTTTTCTGAAAAATAAAAAATAAAATAAAAATAAATGTGTGTGTATGTAAATAAAACACTAAGATGGAATAGTTACAAGCATTGAAAACTAAAATTAAAAAAACTGCATGAAAGAAAATAGAACGTACAATGCTTTTCCCATGTTACAAGCTTCAGCAAAAAGCCAGCACTCTTAAGTCCTACTATGCTAGTTTTGTGTTTGCAGATATTGATAGGACTGCCCTATTGGGAGCTGCGCACACCTCTCAGCGCCTTGTCTGAATTGTGACTGCTTGAACAAGTTGTCACATCGCTGCAGACCAGTCTAATCACAATGAACTGGCAAGTAGAACTCTTCTACTACTTCTACTTATTTCCTTGACTCCTCAAATATCACCGCTGGTGGGAGAACACACATGAACAGATAACTGAAAGACCTTGCAAATTAGAAAATTAGAACGGCCCACACCTTGGTAAGTCTGGTAGAACTGATTGAACTGTCGCTGCAAGCTGGACCATGACGAGCCAAATGATTGGGTGTAAGCAATGAAAATGATGATTGTTCATTTATGTTGATTTTAAATCATTTTCAATTTCCATCTGTTATGTATATTAAAAAAAAACTTGGAACAGAAGCAATATAATTACTGTTCTCAAATCATAACCGCTTATCAACCATAAGACAAGGTGCTCAGCAGAAAGGCAATCCCCCCTTGTGGGCTAGTCAGGGAGCTCAGATATTTGAGATAACACAATGCCCTGAAATCACAAGGCAGCGTCAGGAGTATGTGGTAAGCAGCCAAACCTTTATCCAACTATTTGACCTTGGTAAGGTCAGATTCACTGACTGTCTGGCAAGCTGACCGACCACCCAAAAGCAAGGCAAAAGTGAGTCAGTGTTGACAGCATTCACTTAGAATCTATTCATGAGATATGATGCTGTGTAACATGATCCAACTTTCAGGCAAAAACTGGCAGTCCAATAAGTTTGTTCATTGTGTGAGTGTGTATGTGTTTCCTGAAAATTTGACGTCAACTGCAAAGTTTCCTCTTGCAGATTGCACTTGTTTCCAGTAATGCAAACACATTTGGACACGCATCCAAATACACTCTGGGAATGTGATAGGCTGTTGTAGTTGAGAAATGAAAATGTTTTCCTAGAAAATCTCGCCAATTGTTTAGTCAAAGCTCGGATAAAAGTTCAGAGATATTTATAAATGTCAACTACATATTGCATTGTTATTCATTTGAGCTTGAGAAGGAAAGCAAAGTTTTCCCCTCAGAGGGATAAGGGCCTTAAAGCTTATAGTCCTTATTCCCCTGACATTTGGGACAACTGACGAAGGTAGCAAAATGCGAGATCACGTCAAGGTTTGTCAGGGTTAGTTCAAAGTCGCAAACATTTGCCAGACATTCACCTAACGGTTTAACAACAGGCAAGAGAACTTTTTTTTAAATTAAATTTTCAATTAGATGGGCAAATCAGTGCTGTTGTTCGATCCAGCTTCTTTCATCTTGGGCAGTTGGCTAAAGCCGTTTCTTTCTCAGCAGCACTTCGAAACAGTAATCAATGTCTTCATTATATCTCGGCTAGATTATTGTAATGCACTTTACTTTGGAGTCAGCCGGTCCTACCTCAAAGCGCCTCCAGCTGGTGTGAAATGCTGCTGCTCGTCTTTTAACTGGAGCTTGGAAGACCCCAATCTTGGCCTCTCCACTTGCACCCAGTGCACTTTAGAGTTCGCTTTTAGATACTTCTGTTCGTCTTCAAATCTTTAAAGATTTAATCTTTTATATTAGTATTTTATTTTTATTCTTTTTTTACAGCTCCAGCTGTTGTGAAATGCGCTATATCAATAAAGTTGTATTGTACTGTATAAACGTCTGGTGAACGTTTGCGATCTTGAACGAACACTGATGAGGAAGCAACATTCGCTACCTTCGCAAACTCTCACAAATGTTCACCGCTCAGTGGGATAGGGGCTTAAAAGATGTATGAGAACTTTTGGGTTTTAGGAAATAATGCATTATTGGTGTTACTTTTCTCATTCCTGGCACCCTCATAAGACTGATGGTCAAGATACATTGAGTCTACCAGCACTTTAGGCTAATGACATGAAAACAAGCAAGACCACATTTGTTGGCCTGCTTTAGTTTTTTATTTATTTATTTATTTATTTTACAATCTGTCAGAAGAGCATAGCTGTGTGCAACATGGGCAAAACTTTGCTCAACAGTGTTCATGGCAAGCCTATCCCCTTAATGTTGCAGCAAACACTAATTTTAGAGCTAACACTTCAAATACAAAAAAGTATAGTTTGTCTCAGTGACAGAAATACAGTAGAAATAGACTCCAATTAATATGAGGCCAGTGGGAGTATTGTGACAAAATATTTATCAAAATATTATTGCTATATGGGAACAGGAATTCATTCATCATTTTAAACTTTTTTTTTTACTTTTGTCCAAGGATATTTGAGAATTTTTACAGTTTCAGAATGTCATTGATATAGGGCAAAAAGTCGAACAATAACACATTTACATTCCAAGTGCCAAGGTTCGGTGTGGCGGAGAGGCAGGCGGACCCAAGCTCCGCAGGGAAGCAGGAGAAGCAGCAGGTCAAGCTAGAGAGCTATTATATGAACACAGAATTTGACTTAATATGAATCTATCCATAAAGATGGGTCAACGGCTAGTAACTCATTTTTCTGCATGCTGTTGCTCAGACCACCAGCTGTTTCAGTACATTATTCATTCTGATGGATTCATTTCTTCGCTGTTTTTGGGTGGCTCAGCTTTCATCACAGTCCAGATTGGTTACATGGCAACAAGGGAACAAAACAACCACTTTTTACAAAAACTGCCAGTGATTTTCAAATTTCACAAGCGGACTTGGTCAGCACACCATCACGACTAAGTTGAAAATTATGACCATTCAGCCACAAAATAAGAACATGTTCTACTTTGACCTTTAATTTCATTTTTGACAGGAATCTTATGTTAGCTATTAATCATATTCAATCTGATTCTCACTGGAAAATAGACGAATAATTCCAGAAAAGCCCTTTGGGGGACTCATGTTGCTGCTTTATTCCCCGCCCAGGCCAACATTTAAATAGTTTTTGCAGTATATGACAAGCTCACATATTGTGGTCCTACCGGTTCACAACATTACCACGTTATTTTAGCATGTTGCAATGTTTTCAAGCTTCTCTATCACTGAATTCTGCTGTGACACACAGCAATTCTAATTTTAGAGAAAAAGTAAAAACACACTGAGATTTAATGTTTAAGAAAAGAGATTTGTGCGCTCCAAGTAAAATCATTCTCAGGATTCGAATTTCAACACTAAAATCCTCAACAGTAGTGCGCAACAACAAGAGCTAGTAACTACAATAAATAAAGAGCGACTATTTGACTGATTAAGCCTAATGCAAATATTTCCACAGTTGGAAAAGGTCCTTATGAACATTTTAAAAAGTTGAAAATTGTTTAAAAATAATGTTACAGCTATGGTTGTAATCTAAATCACGAGTATTATTCTTGTACATCTCACCTGAAGTTTGATGGGAAGCATCCAATGTTTTAAAGAACCAACCGTGGAGCCGTTGGGCAGAACCACTGGGTCATGAAGATCCATGTCCGGGGTCAAGACACAAGTAGGGTAGCAAATGGCACCTGCACAGAAAAGAAACAATAAAACTCCTTGTTTGAATTTAAAGTTGACCTACTCATCACAGTGGCATCAGCTGTCACTATGAAATAATATGAATAAATTAAATGGACAGTTCTTGAAAAAAATACTGGATTGTGTAAGTTCATCCATGGAAGTGTGTGCTGGAACTCCAGAGACCTAAGTATTGTTATACAAGCAATTAAAAAGAGTTGGCCCAAGACATCACCACACGATGGGGGTCAGGGTTTATGAGCAGTCATCAACCAGCAGAAGAACGTGTAAATCCACCCACAACATCACCTGAACCTTAAGCAAGACACCAATACTCTGAATTGCTCCCTGGTGCTCAATTAACTCTCTGCTCGAGAATGTGTGACACAATTTGGGGAATATGCATGTATGACAATGAAAATAATAAATGTACTGACACATTCCAGCATCGCTCAAGTTAAAGTAAAAAGCAGTCCTCCACATAATTACTTCTATAAATAGTCAGTATTTAGTGAAAACAATAGTTTGGTATTGAGAAACTGGGGCGCAACAAAAAAAAAGAAGAAATAAATTGTTTTTAAATCACTCTTTTTGATTGTGTTGAACGTGATTTTATGGTGCAGATAAGTTCTGTCTTACAGCCGTTTCCATACGGTCACATTACACTGAGGTACTTCTTCGATCGGAAGTACGTAATCTGGTATCTGTCCTCGATTACTCTGATTGGCTGTTAGCTAGCAAGTTCCCACACAAATCTGCAACCACAGAATTTTCCACTGAATTCAAAACCATCCACAAAAACGTGATAAATCAACTGTCTGCATGGCTGAATTACTACTATTTATTATCATACTGTACGCAGTATGTTTACATTATCCAGGTGAAGTGGATAGTTTATACTTTGTTCAAATATGTGCTTTAATATAGTTCGCTCTCAAAGTTTGGTTCAATGTTTTGAATTTTATTCGTAATGCAAATATATCTGCCCAAGAGCGACAAAGACAATATTGATGCTGATTATTTTATAGCCACATTGTTTCACAGTGTTTTGGTTTTGCAAATAATTTCCTATAAAAAATCTTTACTTTATTTTACATAAATTTGCTTTATAACTCCTCATTTAGGTTGTTTTTTTTGTGTTTGTTTTTTTAAAGCTTAAAATCAACTTTTAAGACACAGAATTAGGAATTGCTCTCCGCAGAAACCAACACTTTTTCTCCACAGATTCCTGTGGCGACTAGCTAGCAAATCAGTGCATAAGGCAGAAGTAAACTATGAGATAGCACACTAAAGCTAAGAAGGATGAAAGAAAATCATGCAAGTAAATGAATCTCAACAAAATGCTACTTTTTACTTAGTGTGCATGTGTGCTTTTGCCCACCCACTTAATGATTTGTTGCGACCCCCTGACAGTCCAATGAAAAAGTTCTAGCAGCGCCCCTGGGGTCATGTGACACAAGTCACTCTGCCGAACCAAACTAGATCACACAAGCAGAATCTATACGGAATAAAAGTTGCAAGCCGAATGTAGTTCACTGTGTTTCTTCCTAACAAAATACAAAAAAAAAAGTTACAAAGTACTTTGCATTGAAACTACTTTGAAAATGTTATTTAAATAAATTAGGGCTGTCAATATTAAAGCGTTAACTCAAGATTAAGTTTTTGAAAAAATTCACGCAATTAAATATTTAACTCAGTAAACTTTGTTTTATTTACTTCAAAAATTAATTAGCATAGTTTGCAAAGCCAAATTCAATCACTGTACTATATTAGCTGTACATCTTTAGCACTTCATCTCAGAACAAAAGACTTTGCTCAAGTTACTATTGGGCCTTGCAAACTAAAACTGCTGGAGTGTGGTACTTACAACAAAATGCATTTGAGAATCCTTTCTAAGAAGTATTCCTGGATCGTATTCAAGGATCAAAGAAAGCTATTAGAACAGTCTTTGATTTAAAATACAATTCATATTTTTATTTTTATTTTACATTATTTACAAGATATTATTCAATTAAATACCTGTTAAAAGCTTCCCAAAAAATAGTAGTAGAAAAAATTGGATTAATCGCAATTAATTAAGGATTTTTTTGAAGATTAATTAGTTTAAAAAAATGTAATCGCTTGGCAACACTAAAATAAATTCAAATGAGTAAATGTAGCTGCTTACTAGACACCTCTTCATTTATAAAATGCTTTTACACCATCAATGACCAGGCTATGTCTTAGACAGTTTGCCCCAAAACAAGATCATCTGCAATGTGAATTTTACTCACCAATATTAAAGCCCTCATCACAGCTATACGTTACAGAGTTTAGATCAGTGGGAGCAGAACAGAATCCTTGGAGCCTGGAGCACATGGTAAACTGGGCTGTCCATTCACCATCCTTAGTGCAGCGAATCACACTCTGGAAGCCAGCAAAGTAAATCACAATATTCAGTAATTCTTCATGTAAAATAGAATATGGTTCACTTCAAAAGAAGCGGAAAGAAAAGGAGACTTTGGTGTGAAAACACAACAAGGAAATATTTATTACCAAACAAACAAAAAACAGACTCATTTTTTTTGTTGGGGGAAATCGGCAGTATCTGCTAACGTGTAGTTTGTGTTGTTATATTGACAATGAATGGCTTTGATCATCAAGCCAAGCAAAGACAAAAGACAGGCATTCCTGTTCTGTGAACAGCCAGAAAACTCATAGCTTAATATAAAACATTTTAATATGCAACATAAGTCAATCCAAAACAAGTTTAAATCAGTAGAGCAAATCTTAAAAATGCTGCAACGATTACCTGCACAACCGTCGTAGTATTGTAAGTACAACACCACTGATCACTTTATCTCTGCTCAGAGCTGTCATTGGGTGGTACTACTGTACAATGATAGCCTCACATTACCGAATTCCTCGCATACTTTGCAGATACAGGTCTTGTTACAGCTCCAGCTGTTGTGAAATGCACTATATAAATAAAGTTGTATTGTATTCTGATTATAATAAATAAATAAATAAATAAAGGTGATTCTGATTATAATTCTGACATACACTTACATTCAAACATGCACTTTCCACAGACATTTACACACTCACATCCCAAACTCCATTATATTGTTTTAAGTTATTTATTGGTTACAATAAATCATTCAATTGGCCCATGTTGCTGTCTGCATCCCCTCATTTTGCCACAGGCTTTGAGCTGAACTGTGACAAATGATAAACAGGATGGTCACATGCCATGCACTCATTGACAATTCAATCGAACAAAACATGGCTTTCATGCCGTTGCCGACTTTCTGCAACTGTCTAACTCACATTTTCACTTGCATCTGGACACTGCAGGGTACAGAGTGTGTCATAGTAGAGGCCATTGGTGCATATATACATGCCCTGGAAAACATCAGGTAAGGATGGGCAAGATACGGGCTCACATGAGGCATCCTCCCACTGCCCGTCCTCTCGGCACTCAGACTTGAAGTATTTCCTAAAAACAAGAGAGGTATAAAGAAAAACTCCGTGACCGATTATTATCTTTTTTGAAAATCCAACAAATCCAAAAACAAGATAGGGAAGGTAAAATTTAAAGTGGGCTGAGCTGATTTGCATTTCGACCTTTGGGGCGTAATCTGATGCTGTGTTTCAATGAGTTGGGATTACCTGAGCCTGAGGTACTCTTTTTCACTTTAAAACACTTTATTTAGAACTGCAAACAGACAAACGCCGCAGAATATGTACATGGACATACACTCAATAACGCCCCACCCCCTCACACACACGCACACGCGCACACAACCTTTTCCATTATCCTTTGACTGTTTCAATAACAAAAACATACAAAGCCACAGAGGACCTCCCACTCGCCAGTAAATACCATTTCCATTATATGCCATCAATTGCGTGAATGCAACAGTACTGCGTGTGCTATAGCATAAAGTCATATGGGTTGATGTGTCAAAGGCAAGACAGCCTGTTTGAAGCTCTTTCACAGCTGCTGCTGTTCACTTTCACACGTTGAACTAATAAAGCATCAGGGGTTATTAAAATGTTTACACAATTGCTTGAGAAAGTGAAACTCATAAAGATACCAAGTTACAAACAGATCTTAACGTGAAGTTGTTTATCACCTTACTAAATGGAAATTTTATACATCATTAAAAACACATGATTATATTTTATTGGTTTCATATCATAATAAATGCTTGTTTAATAAGTACATTGAGGAAATTAAGATTTACAGCATATTTTACACATGAACTCAACATGATAACTCCCAAAACAGACTGTAGCATGTAACAAAAGATTATCTGAAACAGGGTACAAAGCTGTCTTAAAAACGGTCTTGCCTTTGTGTGGCAATGTAAAATTAAAAATGGTACACATGACACCAGACTGTAATGTGAGCCCGCTGAAAATAAAGAAACTTACATTGCATTGCATTGTAAATGGATACAAGATTAATCACATCTTTGGATCAGCAAAAGCACCAAAACTCACCTTGGGGTCTTATTTTTGAGAGTCCCCAATACATTGAAGCCTGGGTTGCATTTGAAACGGCAGGTGGAGCCAACATCATGGCTTGAGGACAGGCACTCTGCCGTCAGCAGCTTGGCGTTAGGGATGTTTGGAACCTCCGGGCACTCGATCTTACAGTAAGCCTCTGGAAAAGACCACAGACCATCCTCCAAACATACCAACCTGTCATTGTCACCTAAGAATACAGAGAAGATGAAAGACAGGAGATATAAGAGAGGGAAAAGGGAGCAAGACAGTTTCTGTAATGGAAATGATGTTTCTCACAAGCAAACTTGTCCTTGGTCGCATGAATTCAGAAAAATTGATGTTCCTTCATTATCGACTGTATAGGGAAGTTGCTAAATCAGTAATCTAATGAGGCTAGAGATCATGTAATCACAATAATCTTAACCCAATTTAGAATCTAGAGTGAACTTTGTTTTGGGTAATTGCGGGGTTCCGTTATTGAAAATTCAACCCTCCATCTATTTCTACACCATTCACCATGTTCAGGGAATTCATTGACTCCACCCTGGACTGGTCGTCAGTCAAAGACAGGACACATCCAGGGACAGAAAAACAATTGTATTAACACAGTCACTGAGTGGGAACTGCAGGTGGCCAGGTGAACCACAACTGCATCAGTGACTCTTTTTAAGACCTCCCTTTTATTATTATATATTATTGTAATTTATTATTTATTTCATTTATCCGAAGCGGCTAATGTATTTAATAATCTGTCTTTCGGGCTAAATTTAGCTATTGTGGCTTTTAATCGGGTGTGCTTGCTAACTGTTAAAAGTATATAGCACCAATGTTGTTGTTGAAAGATTATGTTCTGATTTGGTCTTTATTTTATTCTGTTCTCTATTTTCTGCCACCTCATTAACAAGCTCACTGCGTTTTATTGATGATGAGACGTCAATGTAATTTTTTTTTTCATCATTCTTCAAGGCATTTTCACTAAAATTATTGTTGTATTTAAAATCATATATTTTGTGGCAAATACTACTGTCACCCTGACAATCGAGGTACATAAAAATAACATTTGAAGCCACAAACATTTTTCTGTGAGACAACACTGCAAATCATTTCAAAACTTTGTTGTTGTTTTTTTTTATCCTGTTCATTGCCCAAACCTGTCCTTGTGGCACTTACACATCACTGGTTCTGCCTACTGTCATTCTCCAATCCCTCATTCAAATTTGCCTTGTAATAATGTGTGGATTGGATTTGTGGAACCCAAAAGAGTTAGCACAAATGAACAACCTGCAAATTGAACTCTAAGACAAAATAGTACACAGAGAAACAAGTAGGTCACATCGTGGACTGATTTGTCTCAGATAACATTCTTGTTTTCCTTTATGGCTTAGTCCTGTGATAATACAGAGAGGAAAACTTCATGCATGCAAAGGCCAAAAATAATATACTTTTTCATTCTTCACATGGAACATGAATGTTGAGTATAAGTGGAGAGTACCGACATTCAAAAGTGATCATACAAGTATTGGCTCTAATAGTTGAAAATAATCAGTTTAGACATGCTGGCACAGGTATAATCAAAATGTATTAGTTGTACTTGGTACTGGATATAGTATCATGACTCATGACAAGCGTACCGGTCTTTGGTTGATGCGGAATGGAGTCCAAAAATATGTAACCAAAAGCCACAAATTTAATTATTTCTTCACAATCTGTTTTCAGATCACAAAAATTGGGGTCGTACTGCTGACTCCACAATGACATTTGAGCATTCTCTGCAGCTTGTCGACCACTGACAAGTTAGCGTGCATCATATTTGTTCATTCTGATCATTTCAAGAACATACTGACTCCAGAAAACTAGGAATATCTGAGAAAAAATGGAACGTAAGATATAGGAGTGTCCCAATCCGATAATGTGTATCGGATCGGGTCCACATATCAGCCAAAAAAAAAATAAAAAATGGATCGGATTTTATCAGACTACATCCAAATGTCCGATATTGGCACTCATGGACAAGTAGTGGGTATTAAAATAGTGCAGACTTAAATGGACTACAGTACAAATTGACATGTTGACGAACACTTTTAACACCCCACAGGGGATCACGCGACCACCGGGATATGCATGCATGACTGCCGGTGCCGGTACTAGATGTGGACGGGTTGCTTTGCCTTTGATGGCAAGCAGGCTTGCTAATGACGTCACACTTTAATCACGTATTTCTCAAATATATTAGAAGAAAATAGCATGCACTGATTCTTTTATTGTGAAAGCACTATATTTCAAATGTTCTACCATATCAGAATTGTGTTTACAGGACAAGCCATTCATTAAACAAAAAAAGATGAACCACACCATTGACAAGAACATAGCTTGGACGTTCAATCCACTTGAAATCAGAATCATTGACACTAAGTACTTAAATCAGATTTTCAAATGAATCCTGAAGCAGCAATGCAAATCGCTTGAAACTTTTTTTTAATCTTTATTTTTGTATTTCCTTGCCTGTGTCATGTCTACCGTTCTACTGTGTGGACTGTGGGGAGGGGGTAACTCAGCGGGACCTTTCCTGTTTAAATAAAGGTCACATTCATTTATTAATTCATTAATTATCGAGCAAATAAATTAACTGATGATTGATTAACTATTTTATAGTCAGTTGGTTATTTAATTAATAAATAATTATTTGATTGATTGAGTGATTGAAATGATGAATTAATTAATTAGATAGGTAATTAATGACGGACTGAAGTGATTAATGTTGCAATTATTGGAGTGATTCGTTAATTGATGATTTTTTTTATTACTAAATCATTCATCAATTATTGACATGCTGAATTAATTATATTAATTTTTCTTTTCCTTTCAGCTTTTCCCTTAAGGGGTCGCCACAGCAAATAAGTTTCCTCCATCCTCTGCATCCTCTGCTCTCACCCCAACTATTTTCATGTCCTTTTTGACTGCATCCATAAACCTGATCTTTGGTCTTCCTCGAGACCTCTTGCCTGGCACTTGGAAACTCAGCATTCCTCTGCCAATATACTTACTAGCCTCTAACATGTGCTGTCCCTCTGATGTACTCATTCCTGATCCTATCCATCATGGTCACTCCCAAAGAGAACCTCAGCATCTTCCTCTCTGCCACGTCCAGCTCTGCCTAGTGTCTTTTCTTCAGTGGTAACTGTATCCAGACCAGACAACATTGCTGGTCTCACCACAGTTCTATAAATCTTTCCTTTCATTTTAGCTGAAACTCTTCAATCGCACATCACACCTGACACTTTTCCCCACCCGTTCCAACTAGCCTGCACACGCTTGAATTAATTTGTTAATTAAGTAACTTTGTTTATGATTGGAGTCATTAATTAAATAATAAATTAAAGTATAACCAGTAGAAACTTATTGATGAAGAAAAGTGATTTGCTTATCTCTGGTGTCTCAAATGAGGACATTTCCATTTTGGGCACAAAGAACAACGCTGATATAACTGTGATGTCATTTTCAGCCGACAGCAAGTGGCAAAATGGCCCGCCCTTGAGGTGGGAAAAAAGAGGTGTATTTTGATGCTTTAATTCAGATTCCACAAACACAATATATTAATCAGAATGCCATGTTTAGACTAGTGTGTTTGTGCAGAGAACATTTGATTGTAAAGAAAATGTTACAGTCCCAAAGTTGATTATTTATGAGACAAACTATTCAATCAAGAACACAAACTACTCTTGAAAATGTTGTGATTTACCTTGAAGTATGGCTGGTGAGCCACAAGTAAATGAGCACTGCTTTCCATAGGTCGTTCCCCAGGGACAACTGTATATGGCATGGTAGACGTGAGACAGATCAGGCAGGCCACAGTCGACAGGCTGGCAGCGAACTGCACGATTCCATAAACCATGCAAACATTCCATCTCTGTCTGTCTCTGCAAGAAGTGGAGGCACAAAAGTGAGAGGGATAGTATCATCAAAATAGTATTTTCTCCAGTAATGAAATCACTTCATACTACAACGGACATTCTGACTTAGGGTCCTTTTTAACACTTGTAAAGCACTCACATAATGTTTAAAAAAAAAGTGTTTTTATTCATGATACGTTTCCTAAAATTGTCTCGCTGGGCTTGTTCCATCACCAAGTAGCTCATTCCAGATTTTAGACTCAGTTTTCACAAGTAAATCATAGGCACATAATTTACTGTCAGCATTTCTATAGAAGCATAAAAGTGTAATGTGTTGCCACATTTGTCAATAATTGGTTAGCACCAATCCATTTTTTTTTTTTTTTAATTAATCCATTTATTGCTTTAGAGTCACTGATGGTGTAGTGGTACATTCGCCTGACTTGTGTGCAGGCAGAGTGGGTTTAGTTCCCACTCAGTGACATTTCTGCCCTGTAACTGGTTGGTGACCTGTTCAGGCTGCAGTGAGCCTTTCGCCCGTAGTCATCTGGGATAGGCTCTAGCACCCTCCCGTGACCCTGTACAGGAAAAGCGGTGTGGATAATGACATGACATTTATTGCTTTAGTAAGCAATTTTGTGTATGAATGTTTGTGTGAATGGGTGAACGTGAAGCTTTATAAAGCACTCTGGGCACCATATGATGCAAAGTCCTACATTGACCATTTAAATATATCCAGACTCATATGAAATGTACAACCTTGATTGAGAGGTGAGTCAACCGGCTCACACTTCACAAATCAGCAGCATTGCACCTTCTTCATCTATTTTTAATGAAAAACAATTCAAGTGCACTTTGTTTTGGGGGGTAAGTAAGGAATTTAAAAACTCCAAAACCCGAAACTCATCCACTTTCAGTGACTTAAATTCAACAGACACTACATATGCGCCTATGCCCGCGATGGGCAATACAATATAATACAACTTTATTTCTATAGCGAATTTCACAACAGCACATTCCACATTGGGTAATATAAATTAACGGGAAATCAGCACACCTGAACTATACAATTGTGTGAAGTAGGGAAGTCGTTAATTACCATAATGTAGCTTCTACATTAAAATCTAATTAAATTTCATTCACATATGGATCTTCAAAAAAAATAACATTGAGTAAATAAACTACATAAACTGCATAAATTTTCACAATGCTCAAATCACCATGAAGTTCTGACGTTATTAGTGTAAACAGGTTCAGGGAAGTGACAGACGCAAATCTGAGCAAAATCAGTAGAAAAATGTTGTATTCATATCACTCCTGAAAGTCGCGGCCAATTTTTTGTTACCTGTCAGTGGGATTTTGCTTTTACAGTATCATTAGCACTGACGATGCTTTTTAAAACAAAGCATGTCTGGTATTGAAATATCCAATGTGAGTAGAGTCATTCTTTTTCTTGTTCATTTATTTTTACAATGTCATACGCTTGCTGCTTAAGCAACATGTTCATTCAGGGTACTTTCACAATGTCAGGAAATTACACACCGCGCAAATCAACACATTCATCTTTTTTTTTTCCAGATTGTTTTTTAGTCCAGTTCTAGCCTCGAGTTGAGAAGAGTTAAACTTGAGAGACATGTCACTGTGAAGGCATATCCAATTGGAGAGAGGTGAGCGGGGTGATAAAGATGTATTAACAGAACAAGACCAACAAGGGGGTGAAGCATCCATTTCACTTCCTGGCAGACCGCTAAGCAACAACTAAAAAATATGGGGAGGAGGCTTGCATAAGAGTACCAGATTCGCTGCGTGCCCCCCGCCATGGTAAACACAAGCTGAAGCCTGAACTCATGAACCATTGCTCCAATCAGTGAATATCTTCATAATCCTATATCATAAAGGAGAAAAAGAAATAACACCATTGACCCTAGTTTCTTTGCAGGGCCTTCAAAACTCATCTTGGTAGTGTTATTCAACCAAGGTGCTCAATTGAGCCTAACATCCCTAATGCCTCTCACCTCACAAGCTTGAAATTTTACCCTCAAGTTTACACAATAGCCTGTGAACGGGAGTTTTAAACGCTGACACAATGATGACGGAAAGCAAACTTTCTCTGCAATGTTCGTGTTGTATTTATAATCTGTACATGGATCACAGTATAAAGCCAACATGTAGCACTGTAAAACATAAGATATTATTCATTGTACCTGGTGTGGAGGAATTTCCCTCCCGTTAAGGACAGCGACGCTAAAACCGAAGTGACACTGAACAGTGCAGTGTGATGACTGCCCGCCTCCTATACACCTGCAAGGACACAGTTCTATTTTAATCAGTGTGCACATTACCAACATAACTTCCCTTTGTTTCACAGGGCCTACCTGACAGATGCATGATCTATCTGCGGTGGGCTGCAGCTGTCCATTTGACATGTCTGTGTTAAACAGCTATTGCAGGAACACATTACGGGAGCAGAGGTACAAAAAAAAAAGAGAGCGATTAGAATCTTGGCCGATCTAGCCTTGATATTGGAACCCATAGTATTAGTTGTTTGAGAAGTGATTCCAAGACAAATAGCATGATGTTTTATATTCAGTTTGGGTATATTCATATTGTTATGTAGTGTGTTGCACGCAGGTAGCTGTGGGAGAGCCCACCCTCTGATGCGCACCCAGTCACGGCGAAGGTGCTGAAGTGGCATGACGTCCTCAGGGCTACGCCCCCGATTGCCACAGAGGAGGAGGAGAAGAGGAGGATAACAGATGAGGTGAGGAAGAAAGGCTGAGAGAGGTCATGGGTCACGTTAACCACCAACGGGTTCCGATGGCACGAGAGGTTATGTGTGCCTTAAATGAAAATACTTCATTGAGTTGCATATATAATACACACGCATATGACAACTGTGTACGTATTTAATATTTAGCTTGCAGTTTTCTTAATCTTGATGACAATATAATTATTTTTCTCATGACTGCATGCAAGTTCTGTAAAACCAAATTACCTAATGAATGATTTTTTCCAACAGTATCAGAAAGCAGGATTGTGGCAGTCCTCTGGCAGTTTTCCCCGCTCCATGATCCATCTGAAGCCAGATAGACAATGACAGAAGCTGCCACTCCGGAATGGGCAAATCCGACCTTTGATAGTAGTAGGGGAAAAAAACATTTAAAATACCTTTGTCCAATACAGATATTTTCATATCGAAGTATCATCACTATAAAGAGTACAACATAAACACAACTAAAAATGTGTCACTCATTTGGAATCGGTCGATGTCACTTGTTTTTAAGTTAAGAAATGAACACCAACCAATTCATCTCCCTTGCCATCCCACTCTTATTCATCCAGGCTTAAGTCACTTATCTAAAACCAGATCTTGCAGATTTTTCTGGTCTGAAGCATTCAGGGGTGAGTTTATCACAATACCAAAGAAATAGGAGATCAGCAATGATTTTAGAGAGAGAATTATTGCTGCCCATCAATCTGGGGAGGATTCTAAAGGCCATTTATTCTTTGTTTCAAACATTATTTTATGGTGAAAAAATATCAGAGAAAATATACAAGTAGATGCTTGTGTTTTAGTACTAGTCAACGTGGCATTCATGTTCACCCTAAGATCAGACTTGCAAAAATGTAAAGAGACAGTGAAAACAAAATGTTCTAATAGGAATTAATAAAACTTGAAACGAAAATACATAACAGGCCAAACCAAAAGATTGTTTTTATTTGTTTGATTTGTATGACAATCAAGTGACTGAAATGATTAAAGACAAAGTATAGTCACCCATACACATTCTGAAAAGGAAGAGCAGTTACAAATGTGGCTTACCTTGAGCCAAAATGGATGTTCTAGGTCATTACTTGTGTCAGAATCAGCTGTGCAAGGGAACCATGCATCCGTGGGCAGTTTTTCCCTCACATCCATGTACTGGTACCTACAAAGCTTCACAGAGGGAAAATATAAAGCAGGTTTTAAACACTCCATTTCAAAATTATTGCGATAACCATTTGCTTTTTTGAATGAAAATATTTGAATTTGACGTCAAAAGATTACTTAAGGGACACAAAATCAACAGGTCAGACTTGAGACCGGCGTTGTATGTTGTGCACATCTGGATCGGACACCCAACTTAAAAGATTACAATAGATCATAACTTTGACATTATTTGTCACAAAACACATTTATAGGTGAACAAATATATTTGAACAGAAAGGGCTCTACTTTGTGAACCGCGTAAATAAAGCAGGGTGTATTCGACCCAGCGTTGGTAACCCAAAGCAAGACACCTGACCTGTGAGAGGGACGGCTACACCGCTGTGGAAGTGGCCACAGCTGACTTGACTCAAAACATATCCTCTCATTTCCTTTCACTTCGGCATGCTTGTGTTTTAGTCTCAACATGATGGCAGAGCGCACATCTAAATACCCACCCATCGCATCAAGTGGCACACCGACACTCAATTTTTGGTGCACTCTGAATTAGGGCCGGACGATTAATCGATCAAAATGTAATAATGATTTTGATATTTGTTTCTCCCGATCTTAATACGTTATAATGGAAGAAAAATTATTCATGTGCACAATGGCGTGGAGCTCTTGCAAGTTCTCGACGTTGTGAAAGTACCTTGAATGCACCTTGTTGCTTACCTAGCAAGTTTGTAGTGTATGTGATTTTGCTGTCCCTGGGCGTGCTTTAAGATGTTTAACGACACCCAGTTGGAGTTTGTTGTAAAACAAAAACAATTGCACACATTGAATATTTAAATACAACACATGTTTTAAAATATCGCGAATGCAAATGTTAAAGTAATAAGAATAATAAAAATAGATTTAATATAGAACACACTTTAAATGTAATATCCAGTTCAAATGCAAACGGGGGCGGCACGGTAGGCAACTGGTTAGCACGATGCCCACACAGTGCAGAGCTTGTGGCTGGTCTTCCTGTTTGGAGTTTGCATGTTCCCCCCCGTGCCTGCGTGGGTTTCCTCCGGGTACCCCGGTTTCCTCCCACATTCCAAAAACATGCATGATAGGTTGATTGGACACTCTAAATTACCCTTAGGTATGAATGTGAGGGCGGATGGTTGTTCGTTTTTGTGTGCACGGTGATTGGCTGGCAGCCAGTTCAGGATGTACCCTACCAACTGCCTGAAGACAGCTGGGATTGGCAGCAGCACTCCCCACAACCCATGTGAGTCAAGTGGTTCAGATAATGGTTGGATGGAAATGCTAATGGGAAATAAGCATCAAGTTTGATGTACGGCCGACAGGTGAGACCGGGTGGCTGACTCGCTATTTATTCGTACTGGCTCCAAACATCTGTTCAGTCATAAGCCAAGTATTCTGATTAAAATACGTTTATTGGATATATTAAATGTGGAATGCAAATGGTAAAGAAAAAAAATGGTAGTAAACAGCTTTTCTGAGTTAATCTTGTAGTCCTACTTGTCTACCCTGCACTTAGGGGCAATCAGTGGCCTAATGAAATTAAGCTCCTTCCCTCACCGTAACATACGAGGATGGCGCCAAAGCAATACTTTTATATTTAACATTGGCTTTGGTCTCTGCACCAAAACTTCAAATATATGAGTTTGTCAGTTAATAATGAAGAATAGTTTTTCAAAAAATAAAATATATATTGAATAGGCAAAGTTGCAAATGCCAAACTGCAGATATGCAGGAATTCCCTAAGATGTTAATTTTCAATTAGTGCAAAGTTGTCTGTGGTCTACAAATAAATCTTTTTGGTGGTGTAAGGTTCACTTTAGCTCAAGCAATACAAGACTTAATAAGAAAACATGAAATTTAAATGAAACATATCTTCTTGACCCTTTCATTTCGTCTGCTACTCAAGGAACACCATCTCTGATTGGCTGACAAGTTTTAGTTAGAAAATATCCATCAATGAAAAACCTGATTGATCTTCAAATCAACACATTAAAATTGCTATGACTTTTTAAATGATGTCACTTGCCTTAAAAAGTCACCTTAAATAGTGCAAAAAAAACATTATTTGTGAGAGCCGTTACTTAAGTAATCAGTTGTTTGGTTTTTTTGTAAATTTGTTTGGAGGATTTCAGCTGTGTTTGAAATGCTCATTGCACTTTTTTTAATTCCACAATCAAATGAATTATTAAAAACATCCAGGGTCTACCAAAAACCGCCATTTGGAGCTTACAATTGAAATCTAATGGTTTACGTGTCATACTTTTTTATATGATGGTTCACCAGTGGCAGCATGTGCGGGGCAGTGAACACGTTCCTGATGAGAAGCTGTAGCAGTCGATGCCCATTGGTCTGTGTAACCCAGAGGTGTAAAATAACCGCAGTCCTGAACGCTGGAAACCCGTTCGAACTCTTCACACACGCCGTCCCCATCAAAAACGTAACATTGGCTGGGTTCACCTATTGGAAAAAGAACATATTAAAGAAGGATTTATTAAAGAATAAATATCCCGATTTCCAAATCTGGCAGGATATTTTATCCAAATCTCTCTGCCAGTGAACCAAATTTGAGCAAATCGAAATTATATTTATGACAACTTTGCAATACATGCCTTTGCGACAACAGACAAGACCACACCAGGACAATTTTGCTCGGTTCTCATTTTGGCTGGATTTACACCCGAGGTTCACAATTCAGATATACGTCATGGCAGTATAAAGAGAAATAAATATCAACCGAGGCCAACCAAATGCTACGTAATATTAATTGTGTGCGTGATTTTATTAATTCTCTTTATTTCAATTTCATCACTGCCCAATATTGATGGTTGTGTAGTTTAAATGTGCATCCATCCGTCCATCCTTTTTTCGATAGTGCTTACTCTCTAAGGGTTATTGGTCAGCTGGAGTCTGTCCCAGCAAGAAGCGGGTTACAAATTGAACGGTTAGTGTTATTAATTTGTATTTTAAATGACTGCTTTCACTGTCATTGTTATTGAATTAATGCTGTTTTATATTGTACTGTATGTGAAGCGATTTGTTACAGCTGCAGCTATGAATTGCACCGCAACTAAAGTTGTATTGTAGGATGGCCGAGTGGTCTAAGGCGCCGCGTTCAGGACCCAGTCTCCCCAGGAGGCCTGGGTTCGAATCTCGAATTTCCCCATTGTGGGACTAATAAAGGCAATATTATTATTATTATTGTATTGCTTGACAGCCAATCGCAAACACCTGAAAGAGTACATTAAAGAGAAATTAGAAGAAAATAAATGGCTATGCAGAGGGCCTAAAAGAGGAGTAGGGAAGCATTGGACAACAGATTGTGCAGTGTATTTTGGTAAGCATTTTCTTTTAAACAAGTCATTTATTATTATTTTGTTAACATGATTTATTACCTCCAATTCTTTTATTGCTGGGCTGTTATTTTTCCAAAGTCATTGTTTGTCTTATTACTCATTGTTTTATACTCAGTTTGCATATATCGTTTGTTATTAATATGAACTGCTGCTCAAAACTACTTCTCATTGCTTATTTTTTAAATAAATGTCACATTTTTATTGCACCCACCCCCAAAAACAAAGAATGAAGCCGTTGGTCATATTATATGATTTTGGGGTAGTTTAACTTTGGAGGCACGTAAACTGCTTTGCGTGATAACGATAGACAGGTGCTACGTACAGTATATAAAAGAGGCAACAAATAAAAAGGGTCACTTTCTCTTCTTCATAGATTTTAATTAAAAGCCTACTGATATGCATCCAAATGTATCAAGGACCCCAACAAAGATGAACTGCAGAACGCGCTTACACTAACCAGTGCACACTTTTGCCAGACACTCTTCTTGAGACTCACCAATGCAGTTGAAGCCCTTCTCCTTGTAACACTTCTTAGAGCAGCCATCGCTATCTATCAGATTACCATCATCACATTCTTCTGCCCTGCAGAGACAGTAGTCACTATCAGCTTGGTACTCTAGATTGCAGATTCACAAAGTCGTCATTCAACTGTGCATACCCTTGAATGGCACCGTCTCCGCAGTAGGACTTCCCATGAGTGTAAAAAAGTGATGGGGAGGAATCGCTGAGAAGACCATCAATCTCCACCTGAATCGTGTATTCATACCGTTCTCCCCTTGTTACAGTTCTGGAGAGAAAATCGTTTATTTGGGTTTAGATATATGGCTTCATGCTACACAACAGCTTTACACATTTCTATAAAGCACTGATATTGATGTTGGGCTTACAGCATATGTTGATTTGTGATATAGGAAACCGTGAATTCATCCAGCATGTTGTTTATTCACACCTCCTCAGCAGACCACCATGGAGTAGCATGCAAAGTTGTTGAACTCGGCTGTATGTCAAACTACCGTTTCCAAGTCTTATGTTGAATAAACAGCATAAATGTCTACACCCCCCTTTTTTAGCTTCAGTACAAAAATAAAATGTTATAAAGGATAACACTGGACTCTCGGTCAACATATGATGCAGCATCACAATACAGTCTAAACAGTCTTGAGATTATACCTTTAAAAGGTTCAACAAAAAAATAATTACGAACATAATTAGAAATATAAACGTGCATGCACAGCATAACAAGCGCAAGCACAAAGAAAAATTGTTCATATCTCATCATGTTCTAGACTTCTCGTGTCCTTGCTGTGTTTGGAATCTCACGACTTGGTTTTGTACGAGAGAAACAAGAGGCTTGCCGGTCTTGTCGTAACAACGTTCCTGGGCTCTATGATTCTTTGTCCGTTGAGCTTTAATCAAGGCAGGTGGCTTTGCAATTGGCTTTAACAGCGCTTTGGAGACTTGTCAGAGTTCGTCTGGACGGACGGTGTTTGTGCAGGTGACCCTAAGGTCTGGTCTTGGGGCACGTTTGTAAGTGTAACAGGTTAAGGTATAAGTCTGTATTTTCTCTTTTAGTTTTCTCCACAAATCTTTTTACACTTCTCACGGCTTTCACTCAAACCTTTAGATTGTGGATATTCTGAACTGCTTTTTACGTAGTGAAGTCTCAAGATCTTGCAAAGTCAACAAAGATCTGACTTGTGTATTGCGTGCCATTGTGAGTAGAGCTTCAGTGGGATGCCGTGGATTGAAAAGTGATGTTTCAGTTTGATGATTACACACAAGGACGCAACAATAAACCAGAGGAGGTCTGGTACTGTGTGTAGTTTTAGTGATTCTTTTGTTTGTGTGGTTTCAGGCTGTTGCAGATGCAGCATGCCTGAATAACATCCTCAATGTCCTCAATCATTAGAGCCCAAAACGCACATTCCCTCACTTTTCTTTTGTTAATTCCATGCCAGGGGTGCCATCTGTGTTATGCTTTTGGATATTCCTAATGCAGGTATGTAGAAATGACCGTTCTATTTCCTTTCATTCCGATTTTGGCATTGATGGTGAGTTTATCACGATAACCAAAGTATGCTTGTATTTCCTCTATAAGTGTGCATATGTGTCTTGTTCATCCATCTTGGATGAGGCCAATGAGTGTCAGGGTTGTGTCTGGAGCTGAGTGATTACGAAGCTCCTCAAGCTGTCGCTGAGACGTCAGCTGAAGTGCCATGATTTTGAACTCATTTTGCTCTTCATTCTGAAGACTCACGTAAGGTTCCGGTGCGCGGGAGAGAGTGCAATACAAAGCAATACATTTCTTTTTGAAAGATTAAGACAAACATGAAGCAGGCGGCAGTCGAGTAGTTCAGTGAAGCCCCCATCGTGCAAAATGCCTTTGACCCTAACGTTACAAAAGAAAATGTCTGCCCTACAACTGCCCTTCACAAAAGGCTTTCTTAAAGGTCGAAAGCCATGACTGATGCGATAAATAAAACAATAGGCCAGCTAACCCCGACGATTAGGTGGATATTAAAATGATGCGGAGTCTTACAATCCGTGAAACATGAGGGTCTTTCAGCAAAGAAGCATCACAGGGATCAATTTTAAACAAACGAGTCAACTTAATCTCGCGAACTATACTATTTTCACTCATTATTGTTGAAAAATAACATCCAGAAGTTAAATAGAAATGACAATTACGCCAGCTTCCGCAGAACGAAGAAACGGACGTCGTTTTGCCACATTACAATACTTCTTGGACAGCGTGGCTTAGTGGTAGAGCGGTTGTTTCCCAAACTAGACGTTGTGGTTTTGATCCCCGGCCATTGTGACCATGTTGAAGTATCCTTGAGCAAGATACTGAAATCCCAGTTGCTCCTGAGGGTATGTCAGTCGGTAGTTGAGGTATAATGTGAATAATAATAATGTGAAGCGCTTTGAGTAGCGACGGTAGAAAAGTACCAGTGACAGCCCATTTACCATTGTCAAACATAAATTGCATTCAATAGATGCAATGTAATTGTTTTCAAGCTATTTTCATCGTTTTAAATTGGCTAAAATTGTCCATGAAATACAGACGAAGTGGGGGTGAGCCATCAGTATCGATTTGTGAAGAAAAAAAGGGGGAAAAAACCATTTGCGCCAGACACAGAGTTCATTGCTAACTGATAGACTTCACTCTATATTCACCTTAATGTTTTAGTCATGTTTGAAATGTTACATCATACTTCAATAATCACTTTAAGGTCACCTGTCCGTGAACGTCTGCTGGGTCTGAGGTGATGGCAATTTGCTGGTGAAGGGTGGCCACCGGTGAATCCGATACAGCAAAGGTTGACAGCCAGAGCAGAGACGACTACCGGGGCCAGAAGACAACATTGCGGCATCAATCTCCATCTTCTCGTCAAAGGTGCAGAGCTTTATGGCACTGATGGCAACATTGTTGGTATCGAGGCGCAGGGTGAAGAGCATGTCACAGAAGACGTGCTGTGGTCCAAGGTTTATAGTTTTACCTGTGTCCGTTATCAGCTCTATGTCAGCAATAGCAGGATTATCTGAGAAGCGTAGATGAAAAGAGTGGATGAATAACCATTCATTTCATTTAAACGTGAATACTGTAATAGCATGCTAATTAACTGTTTTGACTCTTAAACCCCATACATCTACTTTTAGGTCCAAAAGCATTTGGAAAATGACAGATTTTTATGATTTCACTTTTACAGACCACCACAAGATTTTGGATTCGTCAAGTTGTGATTTAAGTGTGTGATGAAGCATTTTAGCAGACATAACATGTATGCCAAAGCTTATCAATTGTGGTGATATATGATAACAAATCATATACTGTCAACGCTGTCGCAGCCCAAATACTTCTTGACTATACTATAAGTCCCAAAGGTTTGAAGTATAAAAATTAACAAATGTTTTGTGCGTCCAATGTCTTGTGTGTTCATAGAGTGTGTCACTGTACTATTCATATTATAAAGTGGGACTTACTTGTTGAGACATACGTTATCCAAAGGGTAAGAGTGTGTGGGACAATGGGGTAGCGAAATTTCAGTGTAAGTGTACAGCCCTCTGTTTCAGGACAAGGTGATGTCAGGTTAGTATCATAAAGGCTGAGTTCAGGACTCCACGCTTGGAGACTCGGATCACATGGCTGCTCAACATCGGGTGGGCCTGGAGTTCAAAAACACAACACATACATTTTCAGATTTGAGTAAGAATGAATCATAGCATATTGTCAAGTGTAAAAGAGTCACAGGAATGTTTCAATGGCAACACGTGGGACATATGTGCATACAGTATGTGGGGCCGGCACAGCATCATGTTAAGTGCACTCTTTGAGAGTGACACAAGTAAGTGTTTGTTCGTGTATAGGAATGTTTAGCTGGTTAATGAGCATTAAATTACACCGAAATCAGTCAATGAGGCCCATTTATGCAGCCTATCTACACATTTGTTGTTACTTTACTGTTGACCTCTGATGCTGCCATCCTAGCACAAAGAGATTTTGCAAATTAAGACGCTGGACCAACCAACCCTCCCAGGTTAGCTTTGTGCTAGCTAGCTTGTATTACAAAACAGAGATGTATTTAAAAATGTATCAAAAAGAAAAAAAAACCTGTCTGCTGGCCAGTGGAAAACCTTTCCTTAGGTTGACATGGCTGCGTTAGAGAAGAGAATATGAGACTTGGAAAGTGCTTTGGACAACTTTTGGAGGAGAAGCACATTCGTTTATTTGACCTTCCGAACAGAAAGGGCATTGCAGTAATTGTTACACAGTGTTATGTATGAACTATTCATGTTACATGCAGAACTTAGACTCTCTTGTTTCATGGAATGTTACTGTTACGACAAGGTTTCTCCGATCACGTTTTTTTTTCAGGTCAGTGTCCGAGTCTTGATTTTGAGAACTGTGATCTGCCGATTCTCCAATCAGATACCGATTCCAGTCTCAATCTGATACTTTTAAACAATATATTGTAGTAAGAAATGCAATCTCTTTTTTATTGCCTTTTTATGACTTCTTTAAAGATGTCTTTGCACTATTCTGCTTGCAACCAACAGACTAAAAACTCCAATATTACAGTATAAATTGTATGAACTGCAGCTTGATATAAAATATTAAGGTGAATAAAAAATACATAAAACATAACACACCACTGCGCTGGACTATAAAGCCACTAAATTCTTTAATTTAATCTTAGTGCAACATTAGAGTAAATATCCAGTAGTAATGCGTATAAACAGCAGCTTGACCAACAATATGAAATGCCACTCAACTGTACTGGCCTAGGTAGGCTATGTCAAGTAAGGTCAATAAATACTTCAATTTGAGCATAGTGCAACGTTAGACTAAACAGTCCAACAAACACTTCAGTAGGCAGTATGAACAGCAGCTTGACTTAACATATGAAATGTAACCTAAAAGTGCCACTGGGCTATGTCAACTAAGGCCTTGTTTACGGCTAAACGAAGAGTAGAACTTCTTTGTGAAGCATTTAATTCTAAAACAAGGTGAAATTTCTTGAAAAAGGTGTTTTCATACGGTATTAAGGCATCCAGAGGATGGTTGTTGTTGTGGCTGGTAAGGGCCCCTTTACTGTGACCTATAACCGGTAACCTGTTTTTTAAGCTTATCAAGCGAAGAAATTAATCTTAATAATAATGTGGTTGCACAAGTATACATATCCTCTTATAACTGGGATTGTGGCTTTGTTTAGAATAAACCAGTCACATTCAAACTCATGTTAATTGGGAGTACCTCTGATTGGTCTAAAATCAAGCTGCTCTAGTAGGCTAGTAAATTTGCTTTCTTCCAGAATATATTGGATTCACTCAGGGCCCCACTTTGGTCAGGAGCAGCCTAAAGCACAGCAATGCCAATCCATCTTTCTTTTTCTTTTACATATTTAACTGTATTATTTAGATGTGTTGTGTCTTTTGGAGTAATTCTCTGTTGTTTCATTGTAATTTAGTTCAGTCGGAAAAAGTTAAAAGTATTAAAAGTCCAATCATAAATATTTAATTCTTTCATATTTTCTGTATCATTTAGTAGGGCAATAAAGTTTAATACTAAACTTAAAAAAACTGCACATTTAGTTTTTAGATTTGTTTGCATAATTTTATATAAATTATTATAAAGTATTTATAAATACTTAAATTAATTTAAGTAACAAAAAATGGAAGAGCCATTTCGGAGATGAAAATGTTTTTTTTTCTCCAAATAAAGTTCTATTGTGTTTTCTTTTTCATGAGCTGAGCCAGAAGAATTCCCATCACTATTAGACGAGTCGCATTGGTTTATACTGTATGTCAAAACGAATGTTGTGAAAGAGGGTACAGAATAAAAACAAAGCTAGTGGCGGCCCAAGACTTTTTCATAGCACTGTATATTAAGTAAAGCAACATCAATGTTTTGACTGACCAATAGCCTCATCCGGTAGCCAGTAGCCAGATGTGTCACATTTGCGAGGTGATGCCGCCTCATAGGCATATTGGTGGAAAACACCGTCTTTCTCACATTCCCCACAGTTGTCAGGAGCCACGTGGGAGGAGGAGCTAGGATAAGAGAAAAACAGAAGATGGCTGTTTTTGCTTGTATTAATAATGGGGCCATTTTCAAACAGCAGTGCTTGCTATGTTCATACATACAGCGGTACATCAGAATTCAGACACAAATTTGGCCAAATTCTTCAAGAAAAATTGTGCCGCTATGTTTGGTGTGCTGCTAAATCACACCAAAAAACATTCGGTGATATCATTGGCATGCATTATGTCATTTGAGGTTTGCTTTGCAAAAAAATATAAATACGAATAATAATCTTGCAAGATCTCATTGAGACAAGGGTTGAGTTTCAAAAGGAGCCTAGAGTGTAAAAAGGTTGAATGGAATGTAAATCCAAGTAGTGGGGGGCTCTTCGTGTAACTGTAGTGAGAGGTACTCGGTGGCTAGCAGCTGTTTTTGTTTTCACTTGTTTTTCAAAGTAGTAGGTTTTCTTGTTTTTTAATCCTAAAGTTCTATTTACATTTACAAGTGACAATTGCCATTGTTAAAAATATAAAACACATTGACAGAGTTGCAAGAAAAAGATTGTGAACCCTAAACCAATTCTGTGCAAGCAATCATATGTGTGACAGTTTTTATTGAACAAAACATGTAAATGATACAGTGCAAGAATTTTGGACCATTTCTCTTATAGTTCAGCAACTGACTTGGGATGTTTGGTGGGAATGGCTTTCTTAATAGGTCATGCCTCAGCATATCAATGTGATTCTCAATTCTCAATTGTTGGTATTTTGAGTGCTTTTCGTATGAGGCATGGTTCACATCGGGATATGCTTTTTGAGAATCTTTACCCAAAACTTCCAATCCACTAAAATGAAGTTGTCTTCAGGTTGGCTGACTCCTTAGTCTACTTAGTTCTTACAAAGATTATTTGAATGTGGGCTCACATAAGTCTTCCATCCTGCACTGTGAATATTTAAAACACGAAAACATGTTATTGTATATGTTCTCTAGCAAAATGTGTTTGTCTCTTGTCATGACTTAGATGAAGCTCAAGTCACATTTTATGAGCAGAAATCAAGGTAATTCCAGGAGGTTCACAAACTTATTCCTGTAACTGTGGGAGTAATTGGTATCGTATACAGTCACATTATATATTGATTATTGTAACATTAAAGCAAATGTTTCGTGTCAAGTTTTTATGATGACAGTTTGATGGATTAAGCAAAATTACATTTTGTTTATGGCAAAATTAGTTTGGGATTTAAAGGGGGAAAAAAAACACATCTTGACATTCATTAGCAGGGGTGGGCATTTGTTAGTCCGTCTGTGAGCGCTCGTCAGCATTTCGTGTGAGTCAGCAGGTTTAGCCAAACGCCGTCAAGAACGAATTTATCGGTACACACACGCACACAAACCCCCACACACTCACATCCCTACACACACTGGTGTTGCACACCTGACAGACACGCAGCCAAATAGAAAATAAATTAATTAAAAGTAAAACAGTTTTGGTCCCTCAGACCATAATGATCCGCTTCTCTTTATTTCACGATCACCACGCTGTGCTGTATTTATTAACCTTGATTTTTTATTTGGCTGCGTGTCTGCCAATGTTGACCTGAAATACTGACGGGACCTTAGTGACGGACTGCTGATGTACACCTCTGTTCACTGGTTTATCATATTAGTACTTTACCAGCAGATAATGTTGTTGTAATGATATACCCACATCAATAATACGTTTAACTACAAGCTGTTATGTTAAATTGAAAGTGTAATTTGGGATTAGTGAAACAAACAAAACAAATATCATACAGAACGCAGTTCAGTACCTTTCATAGAGTGGCCCAGTTAGTGGTGCAACCCAATAAATAGAGACCGAATCTGCATTCTGGTCAGTCACAATTGCTGGCAGAGGGATGGTACCAGGTAGACGTTCCATCAACCAGTTCTGATAGACCAAGTCCAGATAACAATGCATCCTGGCTACTTGGTTGGGAGTAAAATGATTGGTGCAGTTGTCATCTATTAAAGGGAAAAAAAGTGATCAATGTGGATTGTGTTTAAATTCCAACCCTGTCAACTTCAGGTGGAGCGATAGATAAAATTGCTTTTGTTTATCACTCCTAATTAAAGTATTTTTTACAAATGTACTCACCTGTGTAACTCATGTAATTGCTATAAGGGGTATCCTGAAACATGGTGATGCCACATGTATCATTAACAGCTCCCGGATCATGACACGCTTTGGATTTGGGCGTTGGCGCAGTGTCAGCACACAGATCTCCAGTTTCCATGGATGGGGTGGTTTCCTACATACACAGAGGACAAAACAAACAAACAAGTAAATGGAAAGCTTTGTCCAAGTGGGCAGACAGCGGATGACAAGCCAATTAGTTTATTTGTCTGAATTGAAAAAAAAGCAGTATTTTCTGGGCCCCATTTATGGCAGAAAAAATACTGATTATCAATCAATTACCCATTTAATTTAAACAATATATAATGCATAAAATAATGTTTTGCATTTCAATTGATGTGAGTGTCAATTAACCTAAGATGTTCACTATTCATGCGCTGGCCTGGTTGCCGCTGCAATACTGCATCAGGCTAGGCCTGCTAACCAAATTGAAGGCTGTGGTGTATGTGCCTGGAAATGTACTATTCCTGGGTGCTGAAGATGTGCCATTAAAACCAGAGGGCAAATAATTGCAGCAGTATCCAGGGGTACAAAATCAAAGGCTGCCATCAAAAAAGTGTGACCATCAGCAGCACTAATCTTGGCACCACAACCTCAATACACTGAGCTGTACAGCCACAGGTGTGAGGACTTCAAAGAAAAACCAGAGGGTCCAACTTTTGGAGGTGTGGGACTACTTCATTGACGTATTTGCTGCCAAGGACGAGGATTGCACTTGCGCCAATTTTGTCCATCACGAGATCGGCACAAGAAATGCTGGCAGCAGGAGTCACTGAACCATCAACTAGCCCGTGGGCAGCGCCTGTAGTTCTGGTCCAGAAGAAAGATGACATGGTGGCTCTGTGTGGATTATCATCGCTTCAACAAGGTCACCTGGAAAGACTCCTACCCCTCTGCCTTGAATCTATGACGACCTCAATTACATCAATGAGTCCTGGTGGTTCAGGTCACTTGATCTTTGGAGCGGCTATTGGCAGTTGGAGTTGGCAATAGAGGCACGTCCCAAGACTGTATTCTCCATAGGCCAAGGAATATGGCAATTCAAGGTGATGCCATGTTGACTTGCCCCTGGATGAATTAGGTGGGGAACCGTGCCATCTTCCAGCTCATTGTCTCTGACAATGCGAAGCCACAGGTGCTTCTGCCGGTCCGTGGTTCGACAGGGACTAGCCAATTTTGGTGCAGCCAAGACCCTTGAGCGACTTCTCTGCCGGTTCTACTGGCCTGGCATGACATGGAGCTGTAAGGGCACTGTTGTGACATATGCACCTCCCAATAAGGGCTGATCTGCCGCACTCATGCACCCTTACAGCAATATCAGGTGGGGGCACTCATGGAGCCGGTCGATGTTCTCATCGTGGTTCTTTCCCCGGTCTAAGAACGAGGAATCCGGTATGTCCTGGTCACAATGGACGACTTCACTGATTGGCCAGAGGTTTTACCATTTAAACCATTCCTTACAAAGCATCACCACTACCACTTGGCACCTGGTCACTAGTTAGTCTGTTTGGTGCTGCACAGCGACCAGAGACAGAACATTGAGGCCCAGGTCTTTGGCGAGGTCTGCTGTCCAGTGAAGTGGAGGAGCCTGTCTCCCAAGCTGATGAGCTACTGGGTGGGACCCTGCACCGACTTGGAGAAACTATCAGACGTGGTTTACAGAGTGCAGCTAAAAAAGAGAAACCACGTGGTAGCCCTTCACCGAGACAGACTGTATAATAATCACACGAGACACGGCGAGTACTTGTTAACACACTGTTTAGTCATTTCCCCGGAAGTCCTTTCCACACCACACTTCAATACAAAGCATTATGGGACATGTAGTCCTAAATACCTATTACTACACCTCCTCCTTTTAGTTGAACGTAATCCTACAAGTAAACAGGCATAATTTGCATAACCATTAAAGTAATGTAAACATTTTCTTTCCGTTCTAAACATTGACAGAAACACCATATTATTTTTTTTTCTTGTTATTCTTCTTAACAGCATTTTAAACTACTTGCTTTTCATTTAAATGAACAATCAGCATCATTCACAAATCCAATCTATCACGAGGCCTCACGACACGACCGAACCTCGTAATAGTCCCTGTAGGTCGAAGGTGACTTCGGTTTCTCCTGAGAATCCCCCTGTCAGTCTCTACCATGTAGGATCTGGGAGTGTTGGCAGGTCCAAGTACTTCGCCTGAAGATGCTTCCGATGTAATCCAAACTTTCTGTCCCGTTGTTAGTTGTGAGAGTGGTCGTGTCCGGTGTCTCCGATTGTAGTGTTTTTCCTGCTCACGCCTCCGCTCTTCCTCTTTCTTCCGAAAAGCCAGCCAGTCCGGCCACTTGGGATCCAGCTTGGTAGTAAATTGAGGCAAGGTCGTGCGCAGGTTTCTTCCCATTAACAGCTGAGCAGGCGAGAACCCGTGTTCCAGAGGGGTGGCCCTGTATGCCAGCAGCGCCCTGTGAAGATCCATATCTTTTTTCCACAGCTCCTTGACCGTGCGGACTGCACGTTCGGCCTCTCCATTGGCTTGGGGGTAATGGGGGCTGCTCGTGACATGGGTGAACTGGAACTCTTTCGCGAACTCTTTAAACTGCTCAGATGAAAACTGTGGTCCGTTATCCGATATCACCGTCTCTGGAGTTCCGTGTCGAGCAAAGGCCTCCTTGACAGCCTTGATAGTGACATCCGCGGTCATATGTTTGAGTTGTGCAACTTCAATGTACCTCGAGAAAAAGTCAACAATCAAAATATAATGCTTTTTTGACCATTCGAACAGATCCATTCCAACCTTCTGCCACGGGCGGTCCGGAAGTGGAGTGGTTAACAATGGTTCCCGGTTCTGTATTCTGTATTTTCTGCATGTATCACAATCACCCACCACTTTGTCTATCTGTACCGAGATGCCGGGCCACCATACAGATTCCTTGGCTCTTGCTCTGCATTTGGAAATTCCTTGATGGCCTACATGCAGACGTTGCAGAATGTCCGCTCTCAAAAGTGGTGGGATCCAAAGTCTTTCTCCTTTCATGAGAAGACTGCGACACACATTTAAGTCCATCCTGTGTTGCCAGTACACTTTCAGCTCTGCGTCTAGCTTGCATTTCTCTGGCCAACCGACACCGCAACAGTCCCTTATTTTCCGGCACAGCTCATCTTTTTCCTGTGCGGACCTTATCTCTTCCAGCCTTTTGTCCGTAGCTGGAAGACAGCTAACAAGAGTGTCCACGAAAACCTCCACGTCCTTTTCCAACTGTAGATCTCCTGCAGAGGGCGGACCTCCAACTGGAGCGCGTGACAGCGCGTCAGCTGTGACTAGGGTTTTTCCCGGAACATGGATGACCTTGAAGGTAAAGCGCAGCAATCTAAGCCTGAATCGTAAGATGCGCGGTGGAAGGTCATCCAATCCTCTTGTGCTCAAAAGAGGGACAAGGGGTTTGTGGTCTGTTACCAGAGTGAATTGTAGCCCCATAAGATAAGATGAAAGTCTTTCACACGCCCACGTGACAGCAAGCGCTTCTTTTTCAATCTGCGCATAGCGCCTCTCAGTGTCTGTTAGTCCTCTTGAAATGTATGTCACTGGACGCCATGTGTCGTCTGACTGTTTTTGTGTGAGTACAGCTCCAATACCAAAAGGTGATGCATCTGCAGCAACTCTTGTTTCTGCTGTATTGGAGTACTGAGCGAGCACCTCAGGAGAGCTTAGAATCTCCTTAAGCTTCTGGAACGCCGTTTCCTGTGGCTCAGCCCAAATCCATTCATTTCTCCCCTTTTGCAGCTCCTCAAGCGGTGTAGTTGTGGTAGCCAACTGTGGCATGAACTTGGCGAGGTAGTTTGCCATGCCCATGAGACGTCGCACATCTTCCACACATTTTGGCTGTGGGAGCTGCTGGATAGCCTTCACCTTTTGCGGGTCAGCCTCGATGCCTTTATGTGAAACCTTGTGTCCAACAAACAAGATCTCGCTTTTAGCGAACTCACACTTCTCATTAAGAGTGAGGCCCTCCTTCTGGAAGGTTTGGAGCACACGATGCAATCTCTGGTCATGCTCTTGCCTATCTCTGCCATATACAAGCACATCATCAGCATGACAGATTACTCCATCCAACTCTTCCAGCATCTGCGACATCCTCCTTTGGAAATGCTCTGGTGCCGATGCTATGCCAAAAGGAAGGCGGTTAAAATGGTACCTCCCAAACGGCGTGATGAAAGTTGTGAGTGGCCGTGACTCCAAAGCGAGCGGGACTTGCCAAAATCCAGAGCGAGCATCCAACTTTGTAAACACTTTGGCATCTTTCATCATAGCAAGAGACTGATCCACTGCAGGAAGAATATGCCGTTCTCTTTTCACAAAGTTATTCAGGGGGGTAAGATCCACGCATATTCTGGGTGACTTGTTTCCTGGTCTGGGGACAACAACAATGCCAGAACACCATTCTGTAGGCTCAGTTATTTTTGAAATAACTCCCATTTCTTCCATCCTCATTATTTCTTCCCTGACTGCATCCCGGAGGGGAAGAGGAACACGCCGTGGGGCGGAAAGAGCAACAGGTATGGCTCCCTGCTCTAGCTCAATGCGATAAGGCTCCTTCAACTTGCCCAAACCCCTAAACACTGTTGGGTATGCTGCCCTAAAATCTATCTCAGTGTCTTTGACTGTGTCCACTCTGTAAACTAACCCCAATGCCTCACAAGCTGGTCTACCTAACAGTGGCTGGACTAAACCTGAAACTAGGTAGACGTCTTGAGATGTGCAACGACCTTTTGCTGCCAACTGTGCCCTAAAGCAGCCCTTCGCTTCAAGTGGGTAACGAGCTGGCCCAAGAAGTTTCTTTTTAGATGGGAGTAGTTTACCATCCCTCTCACGTTTGTACAGTCTCACTGGCATGGTAGTAACATCTGCCCCTGTGTCAAGTTTAAACTGAATATTTTCCCCATTTAAGTTGACCTTTTCAACCCAGGGCTTTGACTTCACTGCATCAATCTCGCCCAAGAACACACATTCCTCGCTGTCTGCATAATCTTGGTTTTCTGTGACTTCCCTGAGCCCTACAGCTTCACTACTGCGACAAACTACAGCAAAATGTCCTTTTTTCTGACATTTTCTGCACTGTACTTCTCGGGCTGGACAATCTTTCCAAGAGTGTTTGTTCTTGCGACCACACCTGCTGCACTCCTTCTTTGGAACTTGCTTAGTTTGAATTTTTCCTTTCTTTGTGTTTATCTTTATCGCGTCCATGTTCAGTCTATTGTCCTCTGCAGAGCTGCTGTGTAAAATCGTTTGCTGCATCTTCACAGTTTCACTCTGCCTGACTTTTTGTATAGCTTTGGACAGTGTTAACTCTGAGTCCATTTGTAGCTGTTCTGACAGTCTTTTGTCCTTAATTCCAACTACAATCCGGTCCCGTATAAGTTCCTCTTTAAGCACTCCAAATCCACAATTCTCTGCTAGCTTGTGTACTGCTGTGATAAATGACTCAGCCTGCTCGCCATCTTGTTGACGTCTGGAGTTGAATTGTGCTCGTTCAAAAATGACGTTGTGTTTTCCCACGTAGTGGTTTTCAAATGCTGCTTTAACAGCTTCATAGTACTTCCTATCTTCAGAATTTAACGGCAAAACCGCTAAAACGTCATCAGCTGCGTCTCCCATCGCATACAGGAGTGAATTTACTTGATATTCATCAGTTTTTCCATCCAACGCAGTTGCAATACGAAACCTTTCAAATCTTCTGATCCACTTTGGCCAACTTGACGGACAGGAAAAGTCAAATGGCTCCGGGGGGGATAACTGCACTGTTGTCGCCATCCCAGCTGATGAATCCCTGGTTTCTTAACGTTCAGGACATCCGCTTGAAGTTCCTCTCTTTACTTTTTCTTTTCGCGCCGTGCCGAGCCGTATCCTAGCAACGCGGCAAAAATAGCAGCTAACGCCGAAGCTACCTGCCGTCGTCTCCCACGCCGGTCATTTACGTTGCAACTGCCCGAAAAACGTCTTCCGGCAGCCAACTACACTTTACTGACCCGACAATAATTGTGAAGACTTGCAGTTCGCCACTTCTGACACCATGTATAATAATCACACGAGACACGGCGAGTACTTGTTAACACACTGTTTAGTCATTTCCCCGGAAGTCCTTTCCACACCACACTTCAATACAAAGCATTATGGGACATGTAGTCCTAAATACCTATTACTACACAGACTGGCCCTGCACTGGCCCTTGACATCACCAGAGGGGGAGGCCATGCTGGTGGACCAAAAGCTCAGCTCAGTTCCCTGCGCCGGACGGGGGATCTACCCACCAGACTTGTCTGTATCGGCGACTTCCTTTCTTTAACACTAGGACTACCCAAATTCTCAGATCTTAGATCTCAGAGGGACGACATATTGACGACTCACACTTTGGCATTGATGTCATCACCGTAAAATAATTATTACGCACTGTTTGAATAGCTATTAAAGGTATTTTATAACTTGTATATTTTAATGTAAATTATGTAATGTAGTTTCCTCTCCTGAGACCACCAGCGTCGACCCAGTACTGTCTTTCCCCCTCTGAGGCAGGGTTAGGTGGTGGTGAGTCTTGAGTCAGAGTGTGCCTGTCGTACCCTCAATCATCATCTAACAGCCAAAATATGACTTTAAGATAATAATACCATGAACTGTGGCGCCGTATGGCTCGTCTTCGCTGGGGAGAGGCTATTCTCACTTGGACTTGCTGTATCATTCCTCCTTAGACTCAGCCATCAATATTTTGAAACAGATTAAATTCATCCACCACTAAATAACTGTTTTTTATTGACTATGGTGACTTTTTCGGATATCAATGCCAAATAATTACTCATAAATATATGTTTAATAAAATTGCTGCATGAGAATAATATACATACAGACACAGGCAATGTTAGAAGGCAAGGAATATAAAAGTGCACATAGCAATTTCACCTGACATGGGTCATCACAGGAGTCTCGTTCGCTCACTCCCTTGAAGACATGGTAGAGTCCGAATATGTGGCCCATTTCATGGATCATAGTGTTGTGGTGTCCACTTGTGCCGAAGTAGGATGGGTTCAGCACCATTCCACCTGAGGGACAGAGCCAAATATTCTTAGTAAGCTTTAAGCATCACAGTATTATCTAAGTGAATACACTGACAGTTGACAAATCAGTGTCTGATCTATAAATACTAAATTAAATAATTTATTATAAGTTGTATTATGTTGTTATATATAATATATTGTAATGTCGCATAGTGTGTATAAATGTTTTAATAAATAGTATAGAATTTACTCCCCACACTCCGACTTCCCCTGATTTCAAGAAGAAAATGTTTGCACTGATTACACTAATTAGGGAATGCCCGAACGTCATCGTAGTCGTGTAATTATGGGTTGACACCTAAAGTCTTTCACAGTCTCAGACTAAAAACTGAACTAAAATCTAAAGCGCTATTATTTTTATTATTATGAAGTCTTAAGGAAGTTTTAGAGTTTTACGCGAGTCGTCTCGATCGTTTAGTGTAAGGTGGTAATCTCTGTTTCAGATCAGTGTTTTCCAAGTCTTGGCTTTATAACAGATAGAATTGTAAGTCTTTCAGTCTTTGCGGTGCAGTGACACAACCAACAAATGATAGATGAGCTCTAACAAAACCGTAAATAGGAAACTTTGCATTCACAAAAGCAGCATAAAAGAGGGGAAAACACGGGTGAATTCAATTTTTTTTCCAAAGTAAAAAAGTAAGTTAAATTAAAGTAAAGTACGCACAATAGAAGCAGGTGCACCGGAAACTTTAGCGCAATGGTTATCACTGCGCTGACACTGGTGATGGCTGGCAAAGCTAGTTTAGTCCTTGAATGTGACATGTTATATGCATACATAGCTTATGCTTTTTATGACCAGGGCCGTGCCCATACTCTGCAATGTGCTCGCTTGTTTGTATGTTGTTGTTTTTTTTGGGGTCTTTTTTCTGCTGAATACTCTTGGACAGCTGCAGCCAAGGGTTTCTGCTTCTCCATTTTGTAGATATCTACCAAGAGCATGGCTGGGAAAATTTGCATTGTTGTAAACAAAATGCCTAAAGAATCTTGTTGTAGTCTTGTAAAATTCATAGTCTTTGTTAAATCTCAGTCTGAGAATAGGCTGTGACTAAACCCGGGGCGGGGGGCGGAGGTGACAAATTAAAAAAAAAGGCTTTAATTAAGCAAGGCCGGAGGTGGATTTTAGTCCGGCTCACAAATCAGCCCTTGTGCGTGAGACGGCCAAAAGTTCATCTCAAAAATTTCCGTCAACACGTCAAAAACGGCTGTTGTCTGTCCCTGCTTCGATCGACTGACTGCGATCGGGGGTTGCAGGGGAGATCCCTCTCCAAGGCCGGAGCTGCGGCCAGCGCACGCCAGTTGAAAAGCGGAGCCCCATAGCTCAATAACACGCCACAGGGAGACAAAGGTTGTATTGAAGCCTTGCTTTATTTGCGTACACTTTCTCCGTTTGCTTCTATACTTTTCTTAATTCCTTTACCTCTGCCCCCCCAACTGAACCTCCTGCCACTCCTCTCACACCCCAGAACCGCCACTGGTAGTTTATTCTAAGGTCCCTTTATCACTACTGGAGGGATAAACGCTATGTCTGGTTCATTTGGACAAAGTTCCCAAATTGTCTACACTGTTTACAGGTATGAGATGCTGATTTGTATTAACTCAGGTTACAGCAATTTTCCCTCAAATTACAAAGCAGTTTCAGCGTAATCGCTTATAATTCCAACACTTCAATACAATATGTTGACAAAGTACTAAAAATAATTGCCAATTAGGTAATCCTAAAACCATACGATACATTCATTACACAATTACTATTTTCCACATCCTCCCTATAGCTGCACTTTCCGAAGCATTCTAGGAAATCCTTTGTATTTTACATGCTAATAAGTGGCACCTTTTGCTGCTTTGCACCACAACAGACCTCTGCAATGATTCTTTATGGGATCATGTAGCACGAATGGTTTAATACATGCACCGGCTCCCTTATTGTCAAGTATGTTCAAATCACCTGCCATACAACCCTTGGATCTTGTTTGTATAGCTTCCACCTTGTCCTGCCTGACACGTTGACGGGTTTTATCCCCAGTCTGAGCGGCAAGAGTGCGGTCTGCAACTGAATGCAATTCCAATAACGCTGTGAATTGTCTATTTCTGAATGGTCAGATTGTAGCAAAGAGCGCTTGGACTACATTTACGAACACACCCTTTAATATCGATACGTTATGAGTACAGTCAATACCCAACTGATACTCACCAGAGTATTGACACTGCCTTGCCTCCCTGCTGCTCACTACATTTGGATTTACCTCTTGCCTGCAAGGAGGCATCCAGTAGGCATCCTAAACAGATGCCCATCAATCTATCTCTAAGGTAGAGCCCGAACAGCCTGCAGAGGAAACTAATTTCAGCCACTCGTATCCGCGATCTTGCTCTTTTGGTCACGACCCACAGATTGTGACGACAGGTGAGGGTAGAAACATTGATCAATATAAAATCAAGAGCTTTGACTTTTGGCTCAACTCTTTCTTCATGATACAGAGTCCGTATCACAATAGACACTGCACCGATCTCCCGTTCCATCCTGCCCTCACGCGTGATCCAAGGTAAATCATGGATTTTTCTTACCTTTCTAAAGGCAAAAACAATACTTCAGTTTTCATTCACATAGATTCTAGAAGATTTTTGCTATGTTGGTGCAATGTCATGGCACAAAAAAGAGGAAAGGTAATAAATAAATGAAGAACAGCTGTATACTCGGATTGGGTGGCAACAGTATGGTGCCCAAATTGCCGTTTCTATGTTTTGTTTTGGGTTGGCTTGCATTTTCCTGTGGAAAGTGGTCTAATGATTGGGAAAGGAAAGTGGCAATATGCCAGGAAATCTTTACCATCTTGTTCTCTCCATCTCATTTGGGTACACCGTAAAAGCATACAACATAATACAAAGTAGAAGATGCCAAATGCAGAGCGACTGGTTAACATGTCCGCCTCAGTTTGCAGAGGTTGTGGGTTAGAATCCGGCCCAGGCCTTCTTGTGTAGAGTTTCCATGTTCTCTATGTCTTTCTGGGTTTTCTCCATGATATGTTAATTGAACACTCCATATTGTCCTGAGGTATGATTATAAGTGTACATGATTGTTTTTCTTTGTGTGCCCTGCGATTGGCTGAAAACCAATTCGGGATGTACCCCTACTGCCCGAAGTCAACTGGTAGAGGCTCCAGCACTAGCGCGACACTCGTGAGGAGAAGCGAATTGGATAACGGAGAGATGGAAGATGAATGTAAAGGGATAAATGAATAAGCTACAACTTCTTTGCAAATTTCACAATTGCCATTTATGACTTTATTTTCCAAATAATTTTTTGCAAATCAAAAGGCTTCCAATTAAATTGGAATTTCATCCATTGAATCTTACAATGACAATAAAGAGCATTCTGATTCTGATTCTCTGATAAATGTGTTTCTCTCTCTCTCTCTCTCTCTCTCTCTCTCTATATATATATATATATATATATATATATATATATATATATATATATATATATATACACATATATATATATATATATATATACATAAAGATTGCCAGGCGATTGGCGATTGACATAGGATAGGCACTAGCACACCAGCGACTCAGATAATGAATCATTTAAATACCTTGATGTGTAAGCGCTTCTTTTGCCCATGGCCAAGTTGCAGCTCCTGCCAGCTCTTCTCTCACAGAGTTGCTGGCAAAGAAAACATTAAGGGTATCGGTGCCACTCAAGTGAAGCTCCTCCTTAAGCTCTTTCACACTCATATAGGCCCTGTGGAATTGGAAAAGGGGAAAGAAAGATGTAATAATTAGAATCATTCAAACAAATAATAATTTAGAACACAGATACTAAATACTGTTTATCAATGGAGGATTCTAAAAGGACTCAAAGAGGCTCCCTGAACATATGTCCCCTATTTTTGATACCAGCTATCTAGTGTTGAAATGATCAGATCATCAGCAAGCGCCATAGAAGCTTGCTGACAGCCCTGATCATTTCAATCAAGTCTGTCAAGCAAGAAAACTTCTAAAACAGTCAGAACAGTGGCTCTTTAGGACCGGATTTGCCTACCCCTTCACTAGATAATGTGCAGACATTGATTTTTTCTATCAACCAATTTTCTCTACCAGTTATCCTATTTATCATCCTCTAACCCAGCTATACAAACCCAAAGGGGGCCCTGATTTGGCCACCAGTCATTAGAAAGAGACAGTCATCCATAGTGACACCTGAGTGGGAACTGAAACAAGTCTGGGTGCACTTACAAGCAAGCAAATTAAGAGCATATATCCAGTTCTGACAGTCAATTGGGCCACTTTTTATGACTGAATGTCATGAGTCCCAAGCATACTGAACTCTGTGTTTTTGTTCAAAGGGAAGGATTTTCTAACCAGAAATACTGACTCAATAATAAACTGCTCTATTTTTCACAGTGGATTAAAATAGTATGACTAACAGATCACCGCTGTAATACAGCAGTGGTAATGCACTGAGAATGCTTTTCGTTTGTAAATATTCTTTCCTGCCATCAGTGTAAATTATGGAACATTTAAAGAGTTGGATCTAAATGATCAGAACCCGTTATGCAACACTAGATCTGCAACAGTAGTTGCTATATAATTTTATTCCACCTCCATGGCTTTACCCACCCTAAGTCCCCCTGAGGGAAACGTTTGGTCATAAAAACTAATCATCTAAATATGTCTGTCTATACAACCGCATCACCAGCTGTTCTAGTTTGTAGTTGGAGCCACATAAATACTAGCATGTGTAACATTATTTTCCCAACTACTTGAGAATTTACAGTCTTAAACTTCATGATATTTGAGTCCCTTCTAAATTTCTACTCAACATTGAAAGAGACAATAAGCAACTTTAATCATGTAAATATATGGAAATGTCAACAATTAAAGTGTGTGTTTCACTGCAACTATGTTGTTTTGTTTGTCTAATCCAGATGAATGTGACAGTCACTTTTTTGGGAGGGGGGTGACCCATAGCAGCATGTATTTCACAAGCACATATAATTAAAGGGTTGTTGTACCATCTAACATCATATGAGCAAATTTTTAACTGTTCTGTTCAATCAAGCAATACAATTCAATATGTAACACAATTTGTGTCAAACTTCCGAAATGTAAATTGCATAGCAGTATTGAATAATGTAAATTAAATAATGCAGCACTAAAATGAGCACCACCCATATTGGGCATTGTTCACACTGCAGGCAAATACCATTTAGTCATCTAGCTGTCCACATATGAAAGGGATCAGAATGGATTTGTTGTAATCACAAATTGATTTATTTGTAAAGGTTGCTATGATAATAACATAGGTGTCATAACATCACAAGAATATGAGGAATGGAGTAATTGCCAAAGACAAAATCTACCTGTAAAATAAAAGGTTAAACTTGTCTTTGTGTTTATTGGAATGTCATAACATTTGCAACAACATACATCTCGTGCTGGCCTGCCTATGAACTTACTACTCTTTGGACACACTACCTCTGGATGGCTCTCAGCACCATGTCCCCGTGTATGTATGTGAAACCTAATCAACTCTCTAATGTTTATTACCGAGTATACCATATAGTGTACGAAAGTGGCGGGCCGCGCATTTCACCCGTAAGCCTTCAGTGAAGTTCTACTTAGCCGAACTTGAATAAATCCCCCTCATAACACCATAATTTATGATGCCACTGCTGGAGAAATAAAATACAGAAACACTCACCTCGTCTCACACGAGAGCTTCTATTGAAAGGACCGTCTTCAAAATGGCCTTGCAAATATACCTAAATCAAGTCCACACTTTTCAGATTTTTGAACTCTCCGGTGTAGTCACAAGTGACTAATCACAGAACGTGTTCGCACCTTCAGCGTGAGGCCTGCCACAAGGCGCACCATAACCAACTCGTCATCTGATTGGCTCTCACAACTGTCTATCAACTCTAAAATCCCCTCAAGAAACACAGTACAAACGCCTGCACTGTTCCTTCTGAAAGCACACTATGAAATCTGGGAGCTAACACAAGCTTGCTGAAATACTTCGGACGTTCGGGAAAACCAGACATTTTCCTGAAATTCACAATGGCCACCACACCTGAGGCTACATACTGTAGGTTGTGGCATAGTGACCGGGAACTGGAAGAGCAGTGAGGAGAGAGTTCATGTGCAAAGTTAACAGAATTCCTTAATTTTGTTTTTCCTTAATACGGGATGGAAAAGGAAACAATTGTGAGGAAGAAAACTAAAGACTGGTGTGACATTGTTTTTTTTCTTTGTCCCTGTAAGACTACTGTTTTATTCATTATTTTACACACGCACATATATATATATATATATATATATATATATATATATATATAAAATAATGTTTGAATAATAATAATCATTCTTGACAAACAAATTTACACAGCCCTATTTCATTCATAATTATGAATTTGAACTGAAATTGAACCCTCTGAATTATTGAAGGAATCAATTCATTGAATGCAATCAAATGATTTCATATATGCCAAATTAGACAAGTGGTCACTGAGGGTACACTCGCCTAACTTGTGTGTGAGCAGCGTGGGATCGGTTCCCACTCAGTAATGGTGAGTGATGTGTGCCTTGCAACTGGCTGGCGACCAGTTCAGGGTGTAGTCCGCCGTTCGCCCATAGTCATCTGGGATAGACTCCAGCACCGCCGCGATCCTGTACAGGATAAGCGGTGTGGATGATGATGATGATGACGACACAGGTTGGACAATAAAGAAGGTAAGAAAACGCTTTAAATGTTGTTCAGACAAAGTTATAGAGATGTTGCCGGTAGGATGTGCAGCATCTTAGGGTGATAGAGGATAGAAACGCAAATGTGTCAGCTGGTGCCAGTCGTGTGCTGGATAGCTGCAAAGGATATTTTGAGTAGTTGATGAGTCAGGACGTTGAGAGAGAAGGGGGAGTAGAGTAGGAAGAAAGGCATTGAATAGGCGAAGAAATACACAGACACACGATCGTGAGTTGAACTCAATCTCCAAGTGCACACTTTGGAATGTCCAATTTTACATAATGCACAAGTGGAGATCTCACAGTTCCTTATAAATGTAGTATGTGCGCTAGTCTGTTATGCTTCCACCATACAGATTATGCGCCCCTCCTGTGCTTAATTTAAAGTGCTTGTGTGAAGTAAATTCAGAAAATGGCTAATTAAATCTATTTGTGTCACAAGTAAAGTAATTACACATAATACAAATAATAAAGCATGAAAACATTTTGTATATTTGACAAAATAGTTTTAAATAGTTTTTTAGAAGTAAAATTCTGCCGGGGTGGCACGGTGGACCGACTGGTTAGCTCGATGGCCTCACAATACGGAGGTCGTGGGTTCGATTCAGGCTTCGGCCTTCCTGTGTTGAGTTTGCATGTTCTCCCCGTGCCTGCGTGGGTTTTCTCTGGGTACTCCGGTTTCCTCCCACATTCCCAAAACATGCATGGAAGGTTGATTGGACACTCTAAATTGCCCCTAGGTATGAGTGTGAGTGCGGATGGTTGTTTGTCTCTGTGTGCCCTGCGATTGACTGGCAACCAATTCAGGGTGTACCCCGCCTACTGCCCGAAGATAGCAGGGATAGGCTCCAGCACCCCCATGACTGTTGTTCAGATAATGGATGGATTCTTAATTTCAAATTCTAGAATTATTACTCCAAATACGTTGGGTCAAGCTTACCTCAAACTTGCACTTTAAAAGGAATAAGGGGAGTTGTTTCAATTGGCTGGGAATGAAGTCAGCTTTGTTCAGTGTTCCTCAATGGCGCCAATGAAAATGCCAAATGAAAGAAAACTCCATGTGCACAGTTAGTCTGCACTTTAAACTAGTATTGCACTGGGCATGAAAATAGGGCCTTCAATCTCAGACATCACATGATAGATAAGATAAATCATCCACTGGAAAGATGTGGGTACAATTTGGCTTATGTGTCAGCCCTTTTTTAAACTTGGGTCGACAAGCACATGTAGGGATTTCATGCAAGCTATTGAAACTCAGCATGAGCCTGAGTCTGACCAAGTAAAATGTAGCAGGCAGCCACCTGGTTTCTCATTTTCAGATTTTCTTTTAATTTGGCACAAATTTTTAATTTGGCTCTAACGTAATGTCTAACTCACTTTTTCATAAACATGCTACTTGTTTGATTTGTCTCACTTCCTGTTGCTGTGAGTTAGAAACATGCTTGAGAAAAAAAAATTAAGAATGAAAAAAAAAAACTGACGGTTCCCTATTTTTTCTTGAATTAAAATCTATACATGACAAACAATAACCAAAATAAATGGCATTTCTCAACTCACCTGTCAAATGACTCCGGATCGAAACAAGTCTTGATAACATCAGTCACTTGTGGGTCACAGCAGTCTCCGTCATCATAGTCGTAGTGTATACTGTTACATTCCATATTGCAAACTCCATCCTGTCTCTTCCAGTTGTAGCAAGGTCCTAATCTGAGGCAATCCCCTCCATCATGGCCCGTCTTTGGGTGGTCACACTCCGGATCACACTGGCGGTTTCCAATTTTCCCAATTCGACAGTTGCTAAGAATAAAACGCTGCCGGAGGCTTGTGTTTCTGACCGTGAATACGGTCAACTCTAGGGTGATATTGTATGGGCCAAAGGCATCAATCAGAGCCTGGTGTTGGAGATGAATCTGGTCTTGTGACACAGTGGGATTTCCGCCATCATCATTGGAAAGGTTGATAATCCTGTAGCGGACTTGTTTGGGTGTACGGAGTGGCCAGTGATTGTTGTAGCCAGAAATTATGTCAGTGTTGTCACATGTTGTAAGACCACAGGGTGGTGGCAAGAAAGAGGAGACAAGCTCTAAATCAGGGACAGGAGTGGAGATGACAGCCGGGTGAAATCCAACTTTGGAAGGAGTCCACATTTCTTCCACCTTAAAACGAAGGAAGGAAGATTTTAATTGAAACACTAATCAATTGGAAAAGACTATAATAGTATAGTTTGAATATCAAATGAGACATGGGCAATGTCGACACGGACATGGATAATTAAAAAAAACTAATCCATGTGGACTAGACAAGCACTGTTGTTAAACAATATACATCAAGCCACAGAGTTGTCAGAATGTGTAATTGATATTGCTTTCTCAGGCTTCTGATAGGGTGAAATGCTCTTGATAGCATTCAGTGTGTGTGTTCATAAGACCCAATGATAATTTGTTAGAGACAAAAAACAAGATAGCTACATTTGTAAAGTCAGCCCACATGGCCAGAAGAGGCTCCGTCTTTAGGAGAGGTCGCATCTGCAGGTCCTCATGAGAGAGGGCGTAGTCCCACAAGACCACACCTCCAACTTGGCCTCTAAAGCCCTGTCCATGCTCTGATTGGTTGCTGCCCAGGATGAAGGTTCTGCAGGTCTTCATGAAGGGGCTATAGAGATTTCCCAACTGGAGATTGCTTTCTCCTACCTGAGAGGGAAATTATAGTCAAAAAGAAAAAAACAGAACTATATCATTATATCATATATAAACTATATAATATCATTGAAATTTTAATTACGCACAGTATATATATATATATATATATATATATATATAGAGAGAGAGAGAGAGAGAGAGAGAGAGACCTTACTCTGGAGACAAATTTTAACAATTTAATATTAACTGTTAAATATTTTAAATTGGTTAACTCAGTTTTACTTACTTCAAAAATAATTTGCATAAATTGCAAAGCCAAATCAAATGCAGTACATCTTTAGCACATCATCTCAGAACATATATATATATATATACACATGTATGTAGGTAGGTAGGTAGGTAGATAGATAGATAGACAGATATATAGATAGATATTAAGAGGTTATCTTCTTTTTCTTACTGAGAATTTATATTAAAGGTATAATTGGAGATGTTGCGATGAAATGTGCTAAAACCACACACCTTGGCTCCATCAACATAGAGGGTCATGTTGTGGCTATTGTAAGTTGCGATCACGTGAGTCCAGGCATTGGCTCTGTACTGCTGGTGGTTAACGACAGTGGTAGCTTTTAAGGCTCGGTCTGTGCGAAGCGTGAAGTAGAACCGTGCGTCCTTCGTGCCTGCAGAATCCATAGTGCGAATTCCCACTGACCAACCTTTCTCACTCAGTGAACGGGAACAGTTGTCATATACACCTGCAACACAGAGGCAAAAATGGACCATATTGTGAAACGCATTATTTTTGGGGTGGAAAATAGTAGAAACACTGCAAGATCAGCAGGGGAAAAAATTGCAAATGTATATTCTTGAGGCGCACAGCACAATGAGCAACACGTCTGAACGTGAATTAACACGAAAAAAATAAAGAGTTGCCGACTTACATCTGCACACCAGGTGATCGTGCCTTGCACACATAACTAACTCATAACAACAGAACAACTGCCATCCCTGGTGTTATCATCAGGAAACAATTATTCAAGCTGCCACATTTTTTTAACCACAAACAACATTGCTTGAGCTGATGTAGCTGTCAGGGTGCGGCATGCAGGTGGACCCAAATGCAGGGAAGCAGGGAGGTTTTCAAAACAAAATGTGTTTCACCTCTCTAAGAAGACATAAAGGCAAATTGGTATAATGAAAAAACACCAAATAAACAGAAGTCCAAAATAATAAACACGAGGAAAGTGGACTTGGACTTGCAGAAAAACAAACAGCAACTTGACGTGACATAGAAACCAACAAGGCTGGAAAGAAAGCAGGGAGACGTCAAGGAAAACCTGGGCAAGACACAAAGGGTCGGAGGGAGTTTATTGGGTAACCCAAGAAAGTTCATGTCAGTATCCTCACTTAAGGGACAGATTCCAGACGTCCCCAAACAAGACCAAAAACAGGTCAGGGGAAGGGGGCACCACAGCCCGCCAATGAGAGCCAGTCTGGAGGACATCCCGGAGGCCAGGCAAGAGGGTCTTGGCAGGATCAGTCCGGTGGGCGTCCGGGACGCCACAGAGAACGTGAGGGTGGCCGCAAATCTGGGACAAGGGCCTGGCACTACCGAGGACCGGAACGGGGGCCTGCAGCTGCCCAAGGAGCCAGCACATAGGCTTGCAGCTGCTGAGGAGACAGCACAGGGGCCGGCAAATGCTGAGGACCCGGCATCGTGCCTGCAGCAGCCAAGGAGCCGCAGAGGAGCCGGCATTGGGTCCTCCAGCTGCCGAAGAGCCGGCATGGCAGGCTGCCGCTGCTGAGGAGACGGCATAGGGCCCATTGGTAAATATGACACCAGCGTGGGCGGGACAAAGACCAGGAACCTTCTCGAGGTGTCCCGCGAAGGGCTTCTTCATGGAGGAGCCCTGCGAATCCTGGCTACTACACTCAGACTCGCGTCGTGGGAGGCGCCCTTTTCCCTTATCGGAGCTGCATTGCCCGTCCTGCATCTCCGATCTCTTCTTCTTAGGGCGGGCGACATCGACTGTGCCGCCTGTCGACGGGGGTTCCACAGGAGCTGCTCCGGCCTGTCCCGATATTCAATGGACATACAAGGCTTCGTCTGCAGAATCTGGTTGGGCTCTCTCCGCCTGCACGGGTGGCACGGGCCAGTCGTAGCGTCCCCAATTCATCTATAACTATCACCCCGTCATCTCTTGCCCCCAACTCTACGTCATCCATTCCCCCCGCTACTCCCACACGCGAGTCTAGCGCTTCTGAGGATTATCCTCAGGCGCCTCGAGTGATTTAACAACAACAACAACAACACCAGCGTGGGACATTCCCTCTGAATCATTGTAGAAATCAATTCATTGATTAATTATAATCATTATCATCTTAAAAATATTTGAATAGCACCCCCATCACTATTGAGTGCAAGAGTGTGTGTGCGTATGTGAGTGTGTCTTCACACATAGACGGCACAATTGGGGTGCAATGCGGTTTCCAACTTCCCACATCACATGCACACCCGAAAGGGAAGAAGTTGCAATTTACATGCAAATCCAATAATTAGTTAGTTAATGATTATTTATTTATTTTTATTTTTTTTTGTAAAACATTATACTGAATAAATGGCTCTTGCTTCATACCCGATACTGTAATATTTCAAAGCTCATGTGACATGACATTGCCTTTTTGATTAACCATGTGTGTCATTGTGATGCTCTTCACCTGTGATTTAAATTTCAATATGAAGCAAAACTAGTGACTGACAGTCTGCTACTCATGAAAACCTGCTGCAGAATTTTACACACTGCACAACAATTCAGTCACATTCGGGCATGTTTGTCTGTGTGTTCTAGACCTGAAAGAAATCGAATGAAATTAAACATTTTTCAAGTATTTCCAGTCATTCATCCACAGAAAGTACCTTGACTGAAAAGCCAGCGAGAATAGACAGAACCAAAGGGACAGAACAGAGACATTTCAGACTGCCAAAGTAAGGCCTGGATATTTCCATCTGCTCTTGCAACAGACAGACACACAACTACATCTGTTGCACAGATGTCAAACTGTGGGACAACAAAAGGTCAGGGAATCCCTTCTCTCTCCACAATACTGCCTGTGGGTGTGTGCAAATGGTAACTGTAAAAAAAAAAAAACAATACATAAACATACTTAAGAAGATGAGTTAATTAAATGGTTGATCACTTTAATTAAGAGCAACCACAGAGGCTAGAAGGCCGTGCATTGCAAATTTCTGTTATGCCATGAAAATTTCAAACCGTACAAATTGCAAAATAAAGGCTTCATGTGTGTATGTTAAACTTTTACTTTTATTAGCAAAATATATTCTTCAATGGAATGATCTGTGAATAAATGCCAGAATTATTTTCAGTACCAATCAGGAACGATGAATAATGATTTTACAATGTTTTATTTTAAGGAGCCTCAGTCGTTTTGGGAAGAATTGTGCACAGCCGCATCAGCCTGGGGCCTCCTCCTCATCTGCACGCAAGTCAACTAGCATAAACGTTTCACTGTTGTTGTTTCACAAGAAGGACCGCAGCGGCTTCTTCGGGTATAGGCGGAAGTGACGTAAGGAGCTGCCTCACCAATGTGAGAGTTATGGGATTTTTTTTTTCAGTGAATCAGAATATGCAAATAAAACAGCCAGGGGTAAAAAAATAAACACAGAGGCAAAGAAAAATATGTGACAAATACGTGATTAAAGTGTGACGTCATCAGCAGGTACACAGGTCACCCAAGGAGCCCGATACAATTTTGCAGCCTGATCACATCTCGTACCAACACCGGCCATCGTCCATTAGGCGAGACACTGTGGGAAGATGCGAAGGCCTATGTGGATTCGGGGGCGCCTAAAATCGGGTGAAAATTCACCTTCAATACAATTAAATTCTAATAAATTATGACTGATGACTCTTATTAAAAAAAAAAAAGAATGTTGGCCTCACAATGCAGAGGTCATGGCTTCCATTCCGGCTCCGGCCTTCATGTGTGGAATTTGCATGTTCTCCACCTTGCCTGCGTGGGTTTCCTCCGGGTACTCCGGTTTCCTCCCACGTTCCAAAACCATGCATGGCAGGTTGTTTGGACACACTAAATTAGGTATGAGTGTGAGCGCAGATGGTTGTTTGTCTCTGTGTGCCCTGCAATTGGCTGGCAACCAGTTCAGGGGAGAAGCGGTATAGATGATGGATGGATGGATGTTTGATATTAAGGGAAATAAGAACATCCATCCATTTTCTCTACTGCTTCTCCTCACTAGGGTCGCGGGGGGTGCTGGTGCCCATCCCAGCTATCTTTGGGCAGTAGGCGGAGTACACCCTGAACTGGTTGCCAGCCAATCTCAGGGCACACAGAGACGAACAACCATTCGCGCTCACCCTCATACCTAGGGGCAATTTAGAGTGTTCAATCGACCTGCCATGTTTTTGGAATGTGGGAGGAAACTGCAGTACCCGGAGGAAATCCACGCAAGCACGGGGAGAACATGCAAACTCCACCCAGGATTGCCGAAGCCCGGATTGAACCCACGCCCGATGATATCTCTCACTGTGAGGCCATCGTGCTAACCAGTCAGTCACTGTGCCACCCGCAATAAGAATATGTAAATACATTATTTAATGTTAAACTAAAAAGTTAAAACAATGACAGCCTTATGAGAAAAGTGAAACATGCAAAAATCTAAGACGGATTTAGAAATTAAACACATCTATTTGCAAAAACATATTTCCTTGTGTTAATATGTAGATTTTGTCCTAAATTCAAATGTCAATGCACTTAATGCACCTCATAAGAAAAAGCGAATAAAAGAAAAACAGTGCTTGATCATTGAATAAAATCCAGGTAAAATCTAGTATGAATGAAATAATCCCTTTCAAGTGGGGGAGCTGTACATATGCAACAATATCTTGACAACTAAACTTGAACATGGAGCAGCTAAAATACAACAATGCCCAATTAATATTACTACAACTGATCACACGAAATACTCCCTCCTGTGGCTGGTTGTTATATTGCTTGCTCGCTGTTGTTGCAAATTTATTCACCCCAGAGAACTTTGTAAACATGTCAAAATGGTCATAACTTTTCGGAGGCAACAATGCAATTTTTTTTTAAGTGCATGTAAATCATTTGATGGAGGGAGGCGCCATATGAAATCCACATTGGCTGTGCTCTGGTCAGCTGTGCTGGGTTTAGAATTGTTGGCAGGCAACTCTCTTTTTACTCCCAAATTTCTCTGCATCTTTAGTGATGAAATGCCTTGCTTTATCCAAGTACCTTGTGCTGGCTACCTGACACTGCAACTAGCATCAGTGCTTCTTTTTCCCCCCCCAATCTTTTGTATCAGCTGGTATTGAGCCTAGAAAGTTGATTAAAGAGGAACAGATATCCACAAAATAAAATCCAAACTGAAAGGAGTTTATAACAGCGTATTTTATAGACTTTCACTCAAAAGTACCCACTCATGTTCTACTTTGTAAATATGAACATATAAAGCATACTGCAGACTCAATTTCTTATAGTTTTTTTTCCATTGTGTATCAGGAGATTCCTTCTGGCATGGCCACTAATAGAGGTAATGGAGGAGAAAATGTTGAGTAATAGTGTTGGATCTTTGATCAGAGCAAATGTGAGCCGACATAACAGTTTGAGGTCTCCCTCTCTATCACGACTACTAAGGCCGAGCATACCAGTACTTTTATTCCACTTAATTTGTCTGATGTACATGTTTCTCTTTTCAATGAGCACCTGACACTGGTATTCGTCATTATTAAAAAAAAAAAAAAGTTGTTTTCACCCACTGGAATTCTTCAGGATTAAAAAAAAAAATCCTAAATCACTGAAACTGTGGAACACATATACAATACAACATCTGATCAGTCCTTAAGTGGAAAAGTAATTTCATCACCCTGGTTAAATGAGTGAACTGCAATTAACTACTGATTTTGGAAAGGTGAGCTCAAGTTCCCTGGGCACACCTTGCCTGATTACCACTATATTTATTTAAACACAACGAGCTCTCAAAAAAAAAAAAATTTTTTTAAAGAAACACGATCCCCCCCCCCCAAAAAAAAATCAAAAGGAAAACGTTATGAAGCCATTATCGTGCTTTGGGAACCAAAGTCAGAGCCATTGATTACAAATCGAGAAAATTGGGTACAATGCTGAACGGTAAAACTTCCCGGGAGTAGTCTGCTAACCAAAATGACACCAGTAGTGCAATAACGACTTATCCAGAAGCTTACAATTGAACCCAGAATGACACTCAAAAACCAGAAGGCCTAATTGCCTGTTTACCTTTTGGAGTGTTCCAAGACGGAAACCATTGCAAACAAAAAAGAACACAAAAGTTTATCTCACATTTACCCAGAAACATACTGATGAGCAACAAGTCCTTTGGACAAATATTCGGTGGACTGACAAGACAAAGTTTTTTGTTGGTTTCTGCCAGTTACAGCTGGTGGAAAAAACAAACAAACAAAAAAAACAGCACAGAATTTGATAAAAAGAAGATCATAGTGGGATCGTGACTGTTCTTACTACTACAAGACCTGGACAACTAGTTCTACTTTGGTCTACCAGAAAACTCTGTACGGAAATGTTCGGTCATTCATTAAGTTCAAGCACTCTTGGTATATGCGGCTTGACAGTGACACAAAACATTCCAGAAAGTCCACTTCTGGATTATTAAAAAATAATTGTAAAATAAAGATTTTGGAACCCCACATGATGTGACGTGTGTGATAGAAGTCATGTGAATTAAAAAAAAAACAAAAAAAACAATCATATGATCATCAAGCATTAATATGAAAGACAGCTTCATGGTGATAAATTGTAGTTCACATAATTTTCTTAACAGTTTAGCTATGACCGGTTTACAGAGTGAGGAAACATGAGGACACGATGTTGCGCAATGTGTTGTTTCCAGTAGTTTGTAGTTCGGTAAGTTACATTTAGTGTGTGGCCTATTGGTCACTTTAAAGTGGAATAGGGCTTTAAATTTTGAAAACACAAATATTTATACAAATGAACACACACGATCATCCTGAAGCCACCTGCTGTGACCGCAACAGGTTGTAGCTTTTCCAAGAACTTTTCTTTTTTTTTTTTTTTTTTAACTCTGTTCACAGCCTTTCAGCAAACCACATCATTTGCCATGTTTTCCTTGCATATTTTCATTGGATGTCTGTGGTCAATGTGTCATTGGTTACCACAGGAACGTTATTTTTGGTTTCAGCTCAAAATATTTGTTTATTGTAGCTTTCGAAAATGTGCTGGAAGCCGACTAAAACAGGGTACACACGCCGATAATCAGGCCGGATTTGGGCAAACCGCCGCCCCCTCCCCTTTCCACTCAAAGTCAGCAAAGGCCCATTTGTGAGATGTCTCTAAAAAACTGTCTGAGATCCTCCTGTGTGTGGGGTATGTTAGTGGTACTATTTCCGCCCCTATACCTGTTCAGTAAAACAATAATAAATATTAAAACTGTTCATTATTTAAACTGCATTACAACACATCATTAGGGTTCAAATTAAAACTTGCAACGTTGCTGCACAAACAGAGGAGCAAAAAGTTACGTTCATGATGTCAACCAAGCCATTCACCTCCACCAAAAGAAATCAAGAGGTAGCCCATCTTCTTGAATTACTTCCAGTACTACCAACTATTTTTGGACTACTTGACAGTCTGAATGACCTGTGTCATTTCGGCTGCTAAAAACACAACCCACAAATGGATTGAAGGAATGTGGAGAAACAGAGTCACAATCTATGTTGATTGAATGCAACACATTAAAATAAATTGATAAATTGTATGACAAATTGCATGACAAAAAAAGTAAGGAAAATGATCAAATGTATGATCAGCTGTGACCCACCTGCAATGACTGCAGGGTTGCTCTGCCCACCTTCTGGATTCACCCATAGCTCCAAGCTGAACTTGTCCCTGGGCAGCTCGACCCCAGCAGACGGCTTCAGCCTCAGCTGCTCCTGGTGACCGGTGAAGTACAGAGTTGTCATCCAAGAGGGGGGCACCTTTGGCACCGGTTTCCCCCACGGAGACGTGCTGCTGACAGACCGGCCAGTGGAAGGATCAACATCTCCGGTGAAGTCCTCGTTCCCGTCCTCTGGACTACTACTGGAAGCTCCGTTGCCATTTTGTTGGATTTTCTGAGGAACCGGTAGCCCAGGAGAATCTGAGTTTCCGAGGGAGCTTGAGTTTCCCTCATTGTGGGCGCTGCGTTCAAACCTGGAGCCACGCGATGGTCGACTTTGCCTGTCATTTTTTTGTGATAAGGTCCAAGGCTGTGCTTCTCCATCCTCTTGAAATAATCCAGGCAAAGTATCAAACGTGTGCTCCTTTCCCAGTTGTGAAGCACCCCGAGTTCCTTTCTCTTCCCTGGTGTCAAACCTGCACGCTCCTCGGCAACCGACAGGAGCGCTTGTGGCAGTATGGAGCTCTGGCAGGTTCGTCCTCAGACTGGCCACTGAATGGCGGTGTTGAGCCAGGGAGAAGGATTTCGGCTGCTGCAGGGATCTCCGGGAGCCGGAGACAGCGCAAGGTTCACCAGCGAGGCGAGAGAGCTCATTGTCTGCACGCCGGGCCAAGGCACGTTTGTACCGGCTCAGTGGATTGGAGTTCAACAGCCATGAGTTGGCAGCGAGGACGAGGAGGATTGTGAGGAGGTTGATCGACAACATATTTTTGGAACTTAGAATGGAAGATTTGTGTAAAAATAAAGTTGATGTACGGATCTCCGACGTTGCAAGTAGAATTACATAATTTACATTATGTAAAATGGGGATTTCAAAGGAAATTCAACAAATCGCTTGTCAGGAAAATGTATTTTAATTTACTTCAATCATGTAGGTTATGGTATATTTTGGTAGTCTGATAAGTTTGCACCAAACAAATTTACAAAACCAAAAAATGACTATTTCTTGAATAATCTCCGTTTTAGTGAATCACTTTACCCCCTTCATAATTAATTTCCAGGGGAAAAATCATAATCCTTCATTCGTTTTCAGATTACTTATTAAGTTTCATGTGTTAGTAAACCACAAAGTTTCCAAATTAATTTAGCCACAGAATGTCATGTTTTACCTGACCATTGCGATGTATGTGTCCAGGGTCCAAAATGTGGCTGCAAGGTGAATCAGAGTAATAAAACTATTTTCCAAATGCAAGATGATGCAAGGTGTCAAAGTAGATCTCAACACTCATCAATGACAGGGAATTCAAGTATTAGTCCAATAAAATCCTATCCTGTTCCATGTGTCTTCTCCTCTTGGTGTGGTGTACGTCTGTAAGCACTTGACAGAGGGCTGCTTCCCTCCTCGGTCCATGCAGTCAATCTCTCTCTCTCTCTCTCTCTCTCGCTCACTTTCTCTCTCTCTCTCTCTCTTTCACCGAGGAGCCTTTTTGCCCTGACATCACCTGTGAGGAAAGTGTGGTGGGGCAGGCTGCCCTACCTTTGCCTCATAATTTTGTTTTACAAGGGAAATCCTCCCTTCTCTCCACCCCATTCCCATGTATCCCCCTGATGCCTGAGGAAAGAGGGAACTCGCAATAAAGTATTTATTATCCATGTCCCCTCGTCACCAATGCAATGACACATCACCATCCATAAATGTATTTATTTTATAGGTCACTAGTACTTTAGCTTTTTGTAGTTTTTTGGCACTTTCCTTGATTATTACATCATGGTGTAGTTTTATCTCATTTCAATGTTTTGCATGGTTTCTAAAGAACATGATTAGATCACTTTCGACTTAACTAACAACATTTTGTCTGTCGGAATGTTCGGCACTGCACAATTTAAAGTTTATTTAATTTCGTGATGCAATAAATTCATGCATACATTCCATATTAGCCTCTATCTACGGTAATATACTGTTTTGTTTCAATGCTGTTAAATGCTCTTACTTTTCTAACATTGCCACATTTATACATATATATCCATTATAAAACCAAGGTCAAATCTCACTAATGGAGTAGAATGAGTTGAAATATATTAACCATGTTGTATTGTTACTGAAGTTGGGGATGTGTCATTCTACTTTAGTTTATTCCAAATTGCCATTATTCAAGTGAATTTGTGGCGCACGTGCATGTGTGTGCTGTGCTGAGATAAAATGGGTTTGATCTTTCCATTGTTACCATGCACTCCCTTCACAATCTCTCTGTCTTTCTCGCACACACACACAGATTCTGTGGAGTTTAAGAAACCTTTCTTTCCTCCTTTATCTCCCCAACTGCCCCCTTCTCTTACTTTTTTTCCCGCACCTCATCCTCCCTCCCTTTAACTATCTACCCTTCAGGTTCATTCTCTGGCTCTGCTTAGTGGTACAAAACAGAAAGGCAAAACATCTGTCCAGCACATGAAGAAAGTTTCTTTTTTTTAACAAATATGCTACCAAACTCCTGTGCTCATGGGACAGAAAAACACAGAGGAGCATCAGGTGCGAAGGAATTTCCCCAAATAATACTTATTGTTTTTTTTAACACAACACATACTACAAGATGTGACCAGGAATGCATGCTAAATGTTACAATCTACGTCACAGGTGACTATTAAGTACAATGTAGATGACTCTCCCAGGAATTATTTACTGTAAGATTATAACCTGAAATATGATATGACTCCAATGCAAATAAGTTAAATGCAGTTAAAATAACCTGACATAAACAAAGAAGTGTTTTGCTATGATTATCTTGACTTTGCAAGTTGATGAAAGCACTTTGAAATATACAACACAATACAATGTTATTTTTATACTGCATTTCACAACTGATGTGAAAACAAGATATGACGGAAATGGACCATGACAGTACCCCCCCCCCCTTAAGGGACGGATCCCAGACGTCCCAAAACGTAAACAAAAAGGAAAAAATGTCCAAAATGAGGGTGGGCGGAAGGGGGCCGGGAGGCGCGACCACGGCCTGCAATCGAGACCGGTCAGGCGGGTGTCCGGGAGGCCAACCCAGCGAGTCCCGTCGTGGCCATCCAGGCCGCCGTCCGGGAGGCCAGACCAGCGAGTCCAGCCGCGGCCATTCAGGTGGACGTCCGGAAGGCCAGACCAGCGAGCCCAGCCGTGGCCATTCAGGCGGACGTCCGGGAGGCCAAGGAGTTTGGAATGGCCCGCCGAGGCAGAGACAAGAGGCGGCGGCGGGTCGTCGGGCGCCACCGAGGCAGAGACGAGAGGCGGCGGCGGGTTGGGCGCCGCCGAGACAGAGACGAGACGCGGTGGCGGACCGGGCGCAGCAGAGACAGGGACTTGGAGCGGTGGCGGGCCGTCGAGATGAGAGGCGGCGGAGGACCGGGCGCAGCCGGCGGCACCGGCATTTGGGACGGACTCCGGACATGCTCCGCCGGAACAGGGACTTGAGGCGGACGCAGAACGTGCCCCGCCGGAACAGGGACTTGGAGCGGACGCAGGACGTGCCCCGCCGGAACAGGGACTTGGGGCGGACGCAGGACGTGCTCCGCCGGAACAGGGACTTGGGGCGGACGCAGGACGTGCTCCGCCGGAACAGGGACTTGGGGCGGACGCAGGACGTGCTCCGCCGGAACAGGGACTTGGGGCGGACGCAGGACGTGCTCCGCCGGAACAGGGACGTGGGGCGGACGCAGGACGTGCTCCGCCGGAACAGGGACTTGGGGCGGAGGCAGGACGTGCTCCGCCGGAACATGGACTTGGGGCGGACGCAGGACGTGCTCCGCCGGAACATGGACTTGGGGCGGACGCAGGACGTGCTCCGCCGGAACAGGGACATGGGGCGGACGCAGGACGTGCTCCGCCGGAACAGGGACATGGGGCGGACGCAGGACGTGCTCCGCCGGAACAGGGACATGGGGCGGACGCAGGACGTGCTCCGCCGGAACAGGGACATGGGGCGGACGCAGGACGTGCTCCGCCGGAACAGGGACATGGGGCGGACGCAGGACGTGCTCCGCCGTAACAAGGACTTGGGACAGCTGGCGAGGCGCCGGGACGGGGCTCTGCAGCTGGCGAGGCGCCGTACGGGGCTCTGCAGTTGGCGAGGCGCCGGGACGGGGCTCTGCAGCTGGCGAGGCGCCGGGACGGGGCTCTGCAGCTGGCGAGGCGCCGGGACGGGGCTCTGCAGCTGGCGAGGCGCCGGGACGGGGCTCTGCAGCTGGCGAGGCGCTGGGACGGGGCTCTGCAGCTGGCGAGGCGCCGGCTCTGGAGGCTGCAGCTGGCGTAGACGGCATGGGTCGCTGCAGCGGGCGTGGAGGCGGCATGGGTCGCTGCAGCGGGCGTGGAGGCGGCATGGGTCGCTGCAGCTGACGTGGAGGCGGCATGGGTCGCTGCAGCTGACGCGGAGGCGGCATGGGTCGCTGCAGCTGACGCGGAGGCGGCATGGGTCGCTGCAGCTGGCGCGGCGGCGGCATGGGTCGCTGCAGCTGGCGCGGCGGCGGCATGGGTCGCTGCAGCTGGCGCGGCGGCGGCATGGGTCGCAGCAGCTGACGCGGAGCCGACAGTCGCTGCAGCTGACGCGGAGCCGGTATGGGTCGCTGCAGCTGACGCGGAGCCGGCATGGGTCGCTGCAGCTGACGCGGAGCCGGCATGGGTCGCAGCAGCTGACGCGGAGCCGGCATGGGTTGCTACAGCTGACATGGAGCCGGAGACCTGATCCCTATCAGCCTGCCGCCATAGGGATTCAGGGGAACGGGAGACAACAGGAACCGAGACTACAGGTGCTGTGAACTATTAAACGCAATTGGTACGTGGCAAGGTGCAGAAACCGACGGTGGACGAGGTGAACGAAGTGGCTGTGATTTACGTGACTCAGGGAGTGAAGCGCGCGTCGTAAAGTGAGGAGTTGCAGAACCTCTACTGGGGCGCCGTCGTTGGCCGCTACGTGGGGGTCCCCGGTAGATGGCCAACCGGGTTCCCCAGTCAGGGTTTGCACTGTCAGGAGTGGAGAAATCATCAAAACAAAAAGGTGCCAATAAATCACTTGGAGAAGAAGAACCACATGCAAACCCAAAATCGGTGTCGGCCTCGAAATCAGAATCAATAATAACATGGGGAGGTACGACGGTGGGGTAATCATGGAAGTTATCATGAAACGAAGGGGGAGAAAGAGACGTGGAACGAAAAACCGAACCTAGGTGAAGGGTACGGGGTTGGTCGGCAGGCTGAGGGCGGTAGTAGTCCGAGCGGCGACGTCGACGACGCCGCTGTGAGCTTCCCGCTGGCTCCACGTTTGGACGGTGCATTCTGTTCGGATCGGCGGGAGGAGGAAGAGGAGGACCCAAAATGCAGGGAAGCCAGCCAAGGGTAACTTAAGGGAATTTAATTAATGAAATGGTAGGGCAAACAAGGTATTCGGAGAAACAAACGTAACAAAGTGCAAAATAACGAAGACGAACAAAACGTGACTAGACAGAGCAAAACTTGACTAGGAAACCGGGAAAGGAACCAGGGATGAGCGACAGTGACAAATAACCATGAGCTATGAGCGTGAACGAGGGCCAAAGAGCAACAGTGACGTCCAAAAAAGGGCACTACACCGACGCCGAGTAGTCAGCGCCGGGCGTTTAAGTAGTGAAGGTAATTAAATGAGTCAACGAGTATCAGGTGCGTGGCTGGTGAGCGCGTCTCTCAGGTGCGTGGCTGGTGAGCGCGTCTCTCAGGTGCGTGGCTGGAGAGCGCGTCTCTCCCGCAGCGAGGTGATCAAGGAGTCAACGAATAACAGGTGCGTGGCTGGTGGGCGCGTCTCTCCGGCCAACACGACACCCACTGGAAGGGAACGCCCCCACGCCCGTTGAGCAAACATAAACAAAAACAAGACATGACGGAAACGGAGCTGTAACAAAGCACTTGCCATATGGTGAACCTCACAAATAGAGAGGAAAAAAAACCAAAAACGTTATGGCAAGTGGTGTGCAACTGAAAAGACAGGTAGACCTACTTGAGATGTCTCCAGAAAAATTTTAAATTGCTTTCAGCCACAATGTACACACCGTATAAAAAAAAAGGTTTCTCAACATGTTATAACATTTTGATATTGAAGTGTTACCAGCCTCCTTTATGATACTGTAGCCTACACAAAAATGTTTTTCAAACAGTGAATTACCTTCCACCCATTTAAATACTGGTTTGTGTTATTTTACACTGCACATCTTCAAAAGAGAGATTTTGCAGAACACTCAAGACGGACAGCTGTTGCTATTACACACACCTCCTGAAAAGCTGTCTCTATTCACCCATAGACCCAACAATTTTTGTCAGGCCCAATTTGCAAATACTACCTTGGCCAGAGATGGAAATTGAGGGGAGGAGGAGCGGAAAGCTATGGCAGAGACCCCCAAAGGGGCAAAAAAAAAAAAAAAACGGAGTGGGAGGTAGGAATTCCACAATGCCAGTTAGCCTGTCTGAGGGATCTGCCGGCTCAACGCTCATTCTTTTACTATGGTAGAAGTTCCCTTTGAAATCCAGCTGCAACTATGTCAGGGTAAAAAGAAAGAAGGAGTAGGATTTAGAGAAAAAAATGTGAGGGGGAAAAGGGATGACGGGGAAGATACAGAAGAGGAAGAGAGTGATAAAAGGGTGCACAGTATGTGTAAGAGGGTCTGAATGGTCGTGCTTCACCAGGGCCTCACCCCCCACTGTAAGGGGACCTCCAAAGATTATCCTTCAACTGAGCTTGTCTGTCTTGACCCAAATGACCCCAGGGCCCACACTAGACTTCTTCTCAATTTTTAGGTAGGCGCACACACAAACTTCAGTCTATCCGAGTTTCTTTACATACATATTGGGATGTACGGGTGCTCCCGACTATATTACGCTCAAACGCAACACCATTCCCATCGCACATATTTCACCCAAATACACACACAACCTACCTCCTTACTAAAAGGAGGTGGGGCCAAAATCTAAGATGGGCAAATGAGGGGTAAAAAGAAGAAAATGAGAGACATAAAGAAAGAAAACTTTTCACCACCCTGGGTACAGTAGGAAGAGGAGCGAATAGCCTAAAGCAAATAAATGCAACTCAATGTGTATACAGATTAGCAAATTCTTTAACTAAGCCAAACTAGGAATTGGGGGAATAAACCTTAACACGTAATAAATCAATTTAATTATGTATTTTTTTCTGTTATATATGTTAAATTAGTTACAGAAAGTATTTAAAGTATAAAAAGTATAGAATTGATGGTAAGTTCTGAGAAGGCAAAACCAAACTTTCATAAATGTTGAATGTTGTCACAAAACCTTTCCATACCTTTGAGTCACACAGTAAACAAGTTAGTTAAGCAATCGCTCTCAAACACGTTCCTCTCAGGGAATTCATTCCTTGGTGTTTCCAGTAATTATCCTTTTTGCTGAAAACTTTATTTTACATCCTAGCTATACTCCATAATGGTGCAAATGAATTTCTTCCACAAACAGAAACATGAGAAAGTCTATGTTCAGTGGACATCATACACTGGCCACATGGAGGTTAAAAGAAATGGAAAAAGAAGTAGCTGGATGGATAAACTGTTATTATGAATATGTTAATGTTGCTCGTGTTTTATTTGCTAAGCTGCCTGCAGGTGGATGTTTGATTGACAAGACAGGGCTTTTCTTGGCTCAGTCACTGCCTGCACTTTGTGGATGTGACCTACTGGCTGGTTTGTTGTGTTAAGGAAATACAATTTGAAAGAAAAAGATACAAGAGGAAATGTTATTCCTAGGGTGTATTCAAATGAAATATCAAGGTTAGTTATTTGTTTTTTTAATATAACACCATAGCTTGCCATTGCTTAAATTGAATTTCTAGAGCAATTTTTCTGATTCTGTTGTTTCAATGTTAACATATCTACATACAGCGAATCAAAACTTTAGGAAATATTAATATGTATTTAATGTTTCCCTAACCTGACATCTTTTTTGCGTTCATCCCCTAAATTAGAAACTTGCCAGAAAAAGCAGTTGGATTGTGCTAGTGACCTGAAAATATGGATGCAATAATAATAATAATAATGACATTAATAATAACAAGAAGAAGAAGAAGAGAAAAAAATTAACTAACCAATCAATTTAACAAATGCACTTCACAGCTCAGTCCACCACTGGGAAGTAAAGAGTAACTGATTAGTCATAACAGAATTGTTGTCATATACAGCTTATAATATATAATACGTTCAATGTCAATTTAAATACCGTGCCAATATTTTATCATTATATTGTTAAAAGGAAATTCTACAACATATATTACTACAGGTAGTAATGAATGTTCGATGAGTGATTTATTAATTTAGCCTTAAATATTATTATCGTGCATATTACAGGGTGGCTTATCATAATAAGCAGTAACATCGAACGAAACGACGGCATAAGAATGTGTATGGAACTGGACTGTCTGTGAAGCTTACCAACGATGTAATTACACTCCTACCCACTGGATGGTGCTATGTGGAAAACCAGGCACACACTGCTTAACTGAGCAATCGAGGAAACTTGAGCTAGCCCTCTCTCTGCAGCTAAATGTGGCTAGCCGGCTAATCATCTGCACGGCGTAGAAGGTTGTTGTTTTTCCTCTTGCAATGCCCCGGTTTTTCTTTTGATATTATAATTATTTTTGAGTAGGTCTCTCGCGACGAGGAAGAGAGACAGAGAACACCAAGTTAGTTACAATTCGCTCGATGATGTGCCACCCTTCCCAGGATGTTAGCATATAAACTAACCAGCTAGCTGAACTGTCTGCACAAGTAGCCAAACAGTATATTCCGGATGATTTGAACACTGCCACGGCAAATTTTGGGGTGTTTTGAGTGGCATTTGCATGATGTCAAACAAGCGGTCCCCGCAGATTGCTGGTGGTGCCAGTTCTGTGCCCAGCACAAGTAGCAGTACCAGTAGCAGCAGTGGTACGGGAGGCATCGTGAACCCAAGTGGTGGAAGCAACGCCGTCACAAGCAATGGAAACAGCTCCGTAAATGTTGTGCCCTCACGGACCCTGGCAGTTGCAGGTGACAGCGGCATGTCGGTGCCAAGTTTGGTCGCCGTGTCGTCTTCTCGAGGTGGATTCGCCTCTCTTAGTAGACCATCGGCGTCCTCTGGCAGCAGGAAGAGGTCCCTCCACCAAGCACCTCTTTGCAACGGCCTGTTGAACTCCTATGAAGATAAAAGCAACGATTTTGTCTGGTTAGTAGTGTCTGGCAATTGGACTAATTGGTTGTTAGTTAGCGTGCGCGCGCGCGCGCCCATGTTCGTTATGAGCAACCGTAACACTGATTACACTATAATGAGATCTATGAAAACCTTGCCAGTTTTAATGATCCGTTTGCCCTACAGAGATAATAACATAACCCTACTCTATTTATTAGAGTAATTTGCTGTCATGGTTTGGTTACAGAACAACCACTGTAATATGCATTGATAAAAATGATAATCTTTGCGGATCAAATGTCTGTAAAGTTTTGAGTATTAACTTTTAGAACACATTGCAGGTGCGCTTAATGAAATGTATTGTTTGGTCGTGGTATGTGTATAGATTCAGCATACACCTAACACCACTTTATTCTTCCTTCTTTTAGCCCCATTTGCTTTGAAATGATAGAAGAGGCACACATGACCAAGTGTGGGCACAGTTTTTGGTGAGAGAATTTGTCCATACCTAAGATTATTGTGATCGTGACTGATATGTTGATGGTGATGTGTGTGTTTATGTGCATGCATGCATCACGTGTGCGCGTGCGTGTGGCACCAAGAGACTGAATGAATGAACATTTTGGATGTACTGAATGTACTTTAGCTGGGAATGCTCACCTTGAAGGATGTGCTCTCACAGCCAAACCATTTGTGATATTAATTACACACAATTCTTGTGATCACATCAAGTCTTTGGAGATTGTGTGGATATGCTAATTTTCTGTAGAAAATTGAAGTTTTATTTTGGAAATCAGGTGCATCCGACTGTGCCCCTATCATATATTCACATGTTAAAAAACAAACATGTTTGGAGTGCTTCTTACAAAACCCATCAGGCCAAATAATGCGACTGAAGAACAGCCTTCCACTTCCAAGAAAAAGAAAACGGTATTTAAGAGACTATATTACCGCTCTCCGTAATATGTTGTGACAGGCTTGCGAATAAAATCAGAACTGCTTCAGAACCAACACCATAGATGGGCCGGCTCGTTGAAGAGAAACAAGCAATTAAAAACTACTTTTAGTATTTTGCAGAGTCGTTGCTAATGTTTTTTATTCTTCCTTTGTCGGTCCGTCAAAACACCGTATGCCCTTGCGTGAAACCGGTTCATTGCACCAAACTAGGGCTGTCAAAATGAAAGCGTTAACTCTGGAGATGATTTATTTTTTTTAATTAACGTAGTTAAATATTTTAACTTAGTTAACTGAGATTTATTTACTTCAAAAATAATTTCCATACTTTGTAAAGCCAAATTCAAATACTGCTGTACATCTTGTTAAAGTTACCACTGGGCGTTGTAAACCAACTCTAGAGGAGTGTGCTGCTTGTGGGCAGAACGAAATGTACCGTATAAGTTTTAAGAATTGTTTGGAAGCAAAATGCCTGAAAAGATGACTCAATTTAGATTGTATTCAAGGATCAAAGAAAGCTATTAGAGCAATCTTTGAATTAAAATATACTTTGTGTGCAAAGTTATCCCGGAGGTGGGAGTTGAAACTCTTTCTGACGGGGGATTCTGCCAGACGTTCCCAGCAAACCCTCACAATATGTTTGGGTCTGCCGGCTCGGACTGGCATCTTCCCCCACCATAGGAGCCAACTCGCCACCATGTGGTGATCAGTTGACAGCTCCATCCCTCTCTTCATCCGAGTATCCAAAATATGTGGCCTCAAATCCGCTGATAAGACTGCAAAGTCGATCAATGAACTGCAGCCTAGGGTGTCCTGATGCCAAGGGCCCATATGGGCACCCTTATGTTTGAACATGGTGTTCGTCATGGACGATCCATGACAAGCACAGAAGTCCAGTTACAGAACACAACTCCAGTTTAGATCGTGGGGGCCGTTCCTCCCAATCACACTCTTCCAGGTCTCACTGTCATTACCCACGTGAACATTGAAGTCCCCCAGCACAACGAGGGAGTCTCCAGGGGGAGTGCTCTCCAGCACACCCTTCAAGGACTCCAAAAAGGGTGGGTACTCTGATGCATCAAACAACAGTCAGGACCCGTCCCTCCACCTTAAACTGGAGGGAGGCTACCCTTTTGTCCACCGGGGTGAACCCAAGCCGGCGGGGAAATAAGTATGCCCACACCTGCTCAGCACCTCTCACCTTGGGCAACTCCAGAGTGGAAGAGTGTCCAACCCTTCTCAAGAGGACTAGTACAAGAGCCCAAGCTGTGTGTAGAGGTGAACCCGACTATGTCTAGTCGGAAATTCTCTGCCTCGCACACCAGCTCAGGCTCCTTGCCTCCCAGAGAGGTGATATTCCATGACCATAATCGCAATTTATTCCGTAAATGTTTTGCGATTTATTAGTTAAAATATTTAATCGCTTGACAGCACTACACAAAACATGCACGTCAACAGTATATAGGAGAAAAGCATTTTGGCCTTGTGATTACCGAATCTCAGAAGTGCAGAGCTACTTTGAAAGCTTCCACTCATCTGAAGAGTCTTTATGCATTATTTTCGACTCGAATCCTCGTTTTTGATGTCTCCCGCCTCCAACACACCTTATTCAAATGATCAGGACCGTTATCAGTCTTGTTGAGCTTTTTGATTATCCAATCATTTAAATCGGGTGTGTTGGAGGAGTGAGACCCCTGAAACATGCTGGATAGGGGCTACCGAGGACCGCACTTGGGCACACCTGCTTTGGACTGACTGATTTCCAGTCATTCAGAGCTTTTGTGAGGTCAGAGGTCACTGAAATTGGATGTGAGAAAGGGCCTGCTGATGCTTTCACTTGATATATTTTAGCTGCCTTTTAGTGCACACTTGGCTTGATTACTTGTTTTGTATGATTATTCGCATTTACTCTGTAAAAATGAATTTTAAAAACTTGACTCCTCTTCCGCTTGCAGCTTCAAATGCATCCACCAGAGTCTGGAGGACAGCAACAGGTGTCCTAAATGCAACTATATCGTTGATAATGTGGATCAACTTTATCCAAACTTTCTTGGTAGGTGGTGACTAAAAGTGTGATTTACATTAGAGTGCATTCTTTCTGCTTTGTACTGTGGAATCTCGAAGGTAAAAAAAAAAAAAAAACTTCCGCTGGTTGATTGTTTGGATTTTGAAACTGTTTTTTTCCATTGGGATTTTGGGAACGAGAAATATTCTCTCCAGGTGTGCAATTGTCTCCACCATAGAAGATTGATTAACTTTATTAGTTTATTCTCATATCTATGGGCCACCATGATGATAAAACTGCAAGTGGCAAATGTGGCAGTTGTTTGTGAAGCTATGCAACTAGCTGGGACTGCTTCCATATTTTGTGTAGCTTTCTCACAGAGCTTTTTTTTCCTTCTACCAGTTAATGAACTAATCCTTAAACAGAAGCAACGATCAGAGGAAAAGAGACTCAAATTAGATCATCCTGTAAGTAAAATACAACTTCTATGACAAATTCAGGCTGACAAAAGGAACAAAAGCCAGTTACATGTGACTGATCTGTCTTTTTGACCTTTAGAATGGATCCAGGTGGCATGTTTTCCAGGATGTGTTGAGTCCGGATCAAGAAAACCTGGACCTGGCAAATGTTAATCTAATGTTGGAGCTACTGGTTCAGAAGAAGAAGCAGCTAGAGGCGGTAAGACATGCCGGCATGCTCAGCAGTCTTTTTATCACCTAAGCCTGTGCGCTGTAATGTCGGGTGAATGTAAAACGTCTGGTCATAGTCACGCCATTGGTTTATTGCCATATTTTTCTGACGTATGAATCTTTTCACTACGTTTTGAATCATTAATGTGACTGATGAGGTGTGTCAGAAATATTCCAGGAGTTGTTTCTACAAAAAAAAGGATGTTAAATCCAAACTCCAAATTTTTTCTTTCAAATGAAGTCAAACGCACCTTCGCAAGCCTTCTTGCAAGGATTAGTCCGGGATTCTCCACTGCTCCGTCATCATGGCCACCTTGATGTTATCCTTGTCTAATATACAAGTGTTGGGTACCCTCGATGAACCCGATGAGCTAGAGAGCTTTTTATATCCACTGTGGCGCCTTTTC